>NC_053433.1:62458084-62758084 GCF_007990345.1 Gossypium hirsutum | reverse complement strand
CAAGAAACTGATTTTCGAGTTGTGAAACTCAAGATATGATTTTTAAGGTGACAGCGACACAGTTAGCCAGCTGTCTGGAAATTTTGAAAATGGACTGCGATAGTAAGCGAATTTAGTCTGTGAACCCCTCGTGTCCGACTCCGGCAACGATCTCGGGTACGGGGCATTACATCTTCAGTCTTGATGATAAATTCGACTCCTGAGATTGATCAATCAGCTTCCCTTGAGTAATTCCTTGCTTCCTCCTCTGCCTCCCCCATCTAAGTGTCTCCTTGGGTGTTTAAATAGGCTTTGGAATGCGTAAGAGCCCTCAAAATTGGCCTTTTCCAAATTGGCCTAAACTTGGGCTCGGCAGGGACACGCCCTGTGCGATTACTTAAGGCCGTGGTTAAGGCTGTTAAATGGGCACGGGCGTGTGATCCACCCGTGTAAGTCGTGCTTCAATCTTGCCAAAGGGACACGGCCGTGGGACATGCCCGTGTGAGAAAGTCCAGGCCGTGTTGATTTCCAACGTGGGTCCATTTTCTCTGTTTTCGGCCCGTTTCTCGTCTTTTTACTCTCCTATGCTCACCTAAGTATAAAATATGAAATTAAAGGATTAGGAGCATCGAATCAACCAATTTTAAGGAGAAACCATCCATAAATGCGTTAAGCATGGGATAAAAATATGTATAAATTATGGTTTATCAAATACCCGCACACGTAAGCATTTGTTTGTCCTCAAGCAAAATCCTCAACTCACAATCGAAATAAATTCTTTTCAATTTCTAATCCTTATCAATAATATCTCAAAATAATCCATAAGTACTCATACATTAAAAATTCAACTAAAAGTACATCAAAGTTTCAAACATTCCAAGTTGAGCATTTTATCACGAAACATAGGTGTCTCCCTCATCTAAGTGATTACATTTAATCAAAATATCACAGAGTTTAAAATCCTCACTAAAGATTCACTCAAATCACTCAAGGTGTTTAAAGACATCAATAAAAGGACTCATTAGTCAATATGAAAAGTTATTACCATAGACTTGCTTGAAAATCAAATCTCCACCACTATAAATTGAGCTTATACATCAATCAAAAAGGTCTTTTAGAGGGTTGTAACGTGGATTTGGTTAGGGGTGTGGTCACAAGCTAAAAGAAGATGTTAGAATCGAGATTGAATTGAAAAATTACCTAGCTAGAAAAATAACTAGTCATCAGTTGACTACAAGTAAGCTTCTTCTCAGAATATGGAATTAACACTCAAGCTCAAAAACGACGAATTACTACTAATATGTATTGAAGTAATTTTTTTTAAAAACAAGTTAAAAGTTTTAGAAAAACAAAAAATAACTAGGCAATTTTTTCAAATCAAATCTTGACAAAAATAGGGATTAAATTAGGGGATTTCAACAATAATGGGTTATGGGTTAATATTGAAGGTAAATCAATTAATGGCTTGTTAGGCTCAAAGGGGTTCACTAAGGGTTAATTATGAAGGTAGGCTTTTGTGGAGTGAGTGGGTTAAACCTAAGTGCCTTTATCATCTTGACATATCAAATCAAATGGTGTGGTCTTGACATGCATAATAAAAGTGACACACTCATAATAAAAGTGAGCATGAAAGGAGTAAAATATGCTCTAAAGGCTCAAGATCTCACAAAAATTATGGCTTTTTGATGTTCAAACTTGTGAATTTCAACTCAAGATAATACTTAAACTTAGGGAAACAACCTAAAAGTTTTTAATTCTTCAAAAATCAACTAATCATGCTTGATTCCATAATATCTTAAAGTTTAAATAATTAATGCATAATTGACATGTTTTAATTCAAGACATATCAATAAAAATCATAAATTAATTAAAATTCATTCTAATAGTGATATGAGTGATTCACGTGAGAATAAGACAAAATTCAGGGATTTCTAATGATGATATGAAAGACCCCCCACAATTAAGATGTACATTACCCTCAATGTACAAAGATGGATATACTGAAAAGTATAGATATATAATCATAAGAGAGGGAGAGAGGTAAAACTTTTTGAATGATGAATAAACTCCTTGAATTGGAGTTATGGAGAAAAATCGGCCAAAGCAATGATGAGAGTGGAGGAGGATACTTCGGTGGTGGTAGAGATTCATTAGTCCATAAGTCCTACGCCATTGGAGTTTTTAGTTCTTGTTTGATGATGAGCTTTGGAGCTCTTTATGACTGTGATAAAATTATGAACTCTTTAGGAAATATAATGAAGCATAATTACTCATAATGAAATAGCTGAAAATAAAAATTGTAAAAAACTCAAGACAAAATAGTATTAACAGGAAATAAAAAGTAATTTCAAAATATAAAGATAAAGCTAAAATAAATAATAGGTGTTTATAGAGAAATTGGGGTATGCGGCTGTGGGGCACGCTTGTGTGCCTTCGTTTTAGCCCGTGCGTTTCGTGGTTTTTGAAATTGGACACATTGGTGTACATGACCATGTTGCACAGTCGTGTCAGTCTTCGTTCTCTTCTCTTACACTCGTGTATGTAGGCACACGCCCATGTTATTGTGATAGTGTCGACCACGGGGGCTAGGCACATGCGTGTCAAACACCTGTGCTAAATTTATAGGTTTGCCTATGGTTTCAACACACGAGCGTGTCGTACGCCCGTGTTATTTTGGCAGATTTGCCCACAGCCATGTCGCACGGCCGTGGCAACTTATCGCATCCTGTGTTGGGGAAAAAATTTTGCGCTGTTTTCATACGACCGTAGTGCAATGCCGTGTTGTATCCCGTGGTATGTGCACGGCCTACGGCCGTGTGCCTAGCTGTGTGGTTCTTGAAAATCCTGTGTTCAGTGACTCAGTTAGTGAATTAAATGTTAAAGACTAAAATTTAAAGACGTTAGCACTGTTAGTGTTTGGGATGCCTCCCGAGAAGTGCTTGTTTATAATCTGAGCTTGACTCTACTATGTGGGTGTATTTAGGTAACTTCATGGAGCTGCAGCTCCTCTTTATCTTCTTTGAAATTCTCATCGTTATACATTTTGAGACGATGCCTATTTACCTTAAAAGTGCCTTGTGATGGATGACTTACCTCTACTGTACCATATGAAAATACAGTTTGAACTACGAAAGGACCTGACCATCGTGATTTAAGCTTTCCAGGAAACAATTTGAGCCTCGATTTATATAACAGGACAAGATCCAACTTCAAATTGCCTTCGTTGCTTTAAATGGGCGTCGTGGCGGCGCTTTGTCGCTTCCTTATATAGGCACGAATTTTCATATGCATTGGCTCGCCACTAATCTAACTCGTTCAACTACATCAACCTATTTTCACCTGCAAGTTTGGGGTCAAGGTTTAGAAATTTTATAGCCCAGAATGCCTTATGTTCCAACTCAAACGGTAGGTGACAACTTCTCCCATAAACAAGTCTGTAAGGTGATGTTCCTATGGGAGTCTTAAAAGCAGTTTTATAAGCCATAAAGCATCATCTGTTTTCATCGCCCAATCCTTCCTGTTTAATTCTACTGTCTTTTCTAGGATACGTTTAAGCTCTCGGTTCGCTACTTTGACTTGGCCACTAGTTTGAGGGTGATAAGGGGTAGCTGTTCTGTGATGAAATCCGTATTTCTTGAGGGTCTTGTCAAATTGGGCGTTACAAAAATGAGTACCCCTATCAATAATAATTGCTCTAGGTGTACCAAATTGAGAGAAAAGTTTCTTCAGGAATTGTACTACTACTTTAGCATCATTAGTAGGTAAAGCTTGGGCTTCAACCCATTTGGACATATAATCAACAACTACTAAGATGTATTTATTCCTGAATAAACTAGGGAATGGACCCATGAAGTCGATACCCCAAACGTCAAATATTTCACATGAGAGCATATATGTCTGAGGCATTTCATCACGTTTGGATATATTACCTATCCTTTGACATTTGTCGCAAGAAGTAACATACCTGTTGGCGTCTTTGAATAGAGTGGGCCAATAAAAACCTGATTCGAGGACTTTATGTGCAGTCTTATTTCCACCTAATGTCCTCTAGCCGGTCCTAAGTGGCAATGTTCCAAGATTTTCAATGCTTCTGTCCTTGTAACGCATCTCCTAATAATTTGATCTGCACATTTACAGAAAAGAAAAGGGTCTTCCCAGAAGTAGTTTTTCACATCAGTGAAGAATCTCTTCTTTTGCTAATGTGTCAACCCTTTTGGGATAATGTTAGTGGCTAAAAAATTTGCAATATCTGCAAACCAAGGTACCTCAGAATTAGATATAGCAAAAAATTGTTCTTCAGGGAATGAATCATTTATTTCAATGTCATCTGGTTCTTTGGTACTTGAGTTTTCAAGCCTAGGGAGATGGTCAGTCCCAAGATTTTCAGCTCCTCTCTTATCCTTAATCTCCAAGTCAAATTCCTGCAATAATAAGATCCATCGAATGATTCGAGCTTTTGCATCAGTTTTGGTCAAAAGGTGGCGAAGAGCGAAATTGTCAGTATAAACGACAACTTTAGACAATATTAAATATGGCCTAAATTTATCGAATGTAAAAACCATAGCTAGCAGCTCTTTTTCCGTGGTGGTGTAGTTTTCTTGTGCGGCTGTCAAAATCCTGCTAGCATAATAGGTAGGTTGAAAATGTTTATCTCTTCGCTGTCCCAAAACTGCACCTATTGTAAAATCACTCGCATCGCATATTAGTTCAAAAGGTGAATTCCAAACAGGTGCAATTATAATTGAAGCTCTAGTAAGTTTATCCTTTAAAGTATTAAACGCTTCTAAACACTCCTGATCGAAATTAAAAGGCACATCTTTTTCTAGTAATTTAGTCAAAGGCTTAACTATTTTGGAAAAGTCTTTAATAAATCTTCTATAAAACTCAGCATGTCCTAAGAAGCTTCTAATAACCTTAACCAAATCAGGGTTTCAATTTTATATTTATCAACCTTACTAGAAATTTTATGTCCTAACACAATACCTTCTTGAACCATAAAGTGACATTTTTCCCAATTAAGTACAAGGTTTGTTTCCTCACATCTTATTAACACTCGTTTTAATTTTTTTAGGAAAAGATGGAAAGAGTTACTGAAAACCAAAAAATCATCCATAAATACCTCCATGATGTCTTCTACGAGTTCGTCAAAAATGGCCATCATGCAGCGCTGAAAAGTAGCAGGAGCATTATATAATCCAAAAGGCATTCTACGATAAGCAAACGTACCGTATGGACATGTAAATATCGTCTTTTCTTGATCTTCAGGAGCTACTGGGATTTGGAAATAGCCAGAGATTCCGTCTAAAGAGTAGTAGTACATGTGACCTGACAATCTTTCCAACATTTGGTCAATGAATGGAAGGGAAAAGTGGTCTTTTCTTATGGCATCATTTAGCTTCCTATAATCAATGCACACTCTCCAACCTGTGACTGTCCTTGTTGGGATTAATTCATTCTTCTCATTGGCTACAACAGTCATGCCTCCTTTCTTAGGAACAACCTACACTAGACTCACCCAAGAACTGTTAGAAATAAGAGAAATAATTCCAACATCTAGGGGTTCAATTACCTCAGCTTTAACAACTTCCTTCATGTTGGGGTTCAGTCATCTTTGGGCTTGCACGCATGGTTTATATTCATCTTCCATTAAAATTTTGTGGGTGCAAAAAGAAGGGCTGATCCCATTCATGTCAGAAATTTTCCAAGCTATGACCCTTTTATGCTCTCTTAATATTTGAAGTAATTCCTCTTTCTCCTTTGGTTGCAAGTTGGATGCAATAATTACCGGTAATGTGGAATTATTTCCAAGGAATGCATATTCCAAGTGATTTGGCAATTGTTTAAGTTTCAATTTGGGAGGTTCGTCAATAGAGGGTTTTTGCTTAAGTTTATCTTTTACCTTAATTCCCTCATATTCTACTAGTTTTGGGGATGTTTCATTGGAGTTTAGTTCAGTTCCTATTTCAGAATCATCATCCATCCCCTCTCCTTGGGCGAGACATAGTTCCATCGTGTCCTTGTGTACAATTTCCTGAAAAGAATCTTGAGTAGCATGATCAATAGAGTCGATAAAATAACATGAGTCATCCTGTTCTCTAAAAAATCTCATGACATCATAAATTTTAAAAATAGTCTCTTCGTCACCTACTCTAAGTACCAATTTACCATCACCCACATCAAGTACAGCCCTAGCAGTGGCTAAAAATAGTCGACCTAAAATTAAAGGCACCTCAACATCTTCATCCATGTCAAGCACAACGAAATCAACAGGGAATATAAATTTATCTACTTTTACAAGTACGTCCTCTATAATTCCCCTAGGATATTTAACAGATCTATCAACTAATTGAATACTCATCCTAGTGGGTTTAGGTTCCCCAAGACCAAGTTGTTTAAACATTTTATATGGCATCAAATTAATGCTGGCGCCTAAATCAGCTAGTGCTTTATCAACATTCAAACTACCAATTAAGTAGGGAATAGAAAAACTTCCTGGATCTTTCAGTTTGGTTGGTAGTTTGTTTTGGAGTATGGCTGAGAACTCCTCATTAAGTTCCACTATAGATAAGTCTTCAAACTTCCTTTTGTTTGTTAGAAGTTCCTTTAAAAATTTTGCATATATAGGCATCTGCGATATGGCTTCAACAAAAGGTAAGTTAATATGCAGTTGTTTAAAAAGTTCAATAAATTTACTAATTGTGCATCCATGCGGTCTTTCTTCAACTTTGCTGGGTATGAGATTGGTGGTTTATATTCCTTTGGCATTAAGTTGTCATTGTTTTTGGGTTCGACCTCCTTTCTGTCAGCTTCTTATGGTGGCTTCTTTTTAGATTCAGCTAACACTTTCCCACTCCTTAGTGTAACTGCTTTCACGTGCTTTTTTGGGTTGGGTTCAGTATTACTAGGTAGACTTCTTGGTGGTCTTTTAGATATCAATTTAGCGAGCTGACCTATCTGGGTTTCGAGCCCCTGGATTGATGCTTTTTGATTTTTGAGTGTTGTCTCGGTATTCTAAAAATGAGTTTCTGACATCGAGATGAATTTGGTTAGCATCTCCTCAAGGTTTGGCTCTTTCTCCTGCTAGTACAGTGGTTGCTGAAAGCATGGAGGGGGTGGTGGTCTCTGATATCCTTGGCCTCCCCATGAAAAATTTGGGTGGTTCCTCCAACCTACATTGTAAGTATTGCTATAAAGATTGTTTTGATATCGAGGATTGTTACCCATGTAATTTAACTGTTTGTTCTCCATGTTGTGGCCATAAGGTGGGTATTCTGAACTGCTTGATTCACCTCCACGTGCTTCGCACTGCATTACTGGGTGAACCTGTGAAGAACTAAGAAAACCATCAATTTTCTTATTCAAGAGTTCTACTTGATTAGAGAGCATGGTGACTGAATCGACGCTATAAATGTCAGCTGTTTTCGTTGGCTTTGTCCTCATGACTTGCCAGTGATAGTTATTCAGTGACATCTCCTCTATAAATTCATAGGCATCTTCAGGTGTCTTATTATTGATGGTTCCGCCAACAGCTGCGTCAACCATTTGTCGAGTCGAAAGATTCAGGCCATTATGAAAGGTTTGAACCTGTAGCCAGAGTGGTAACCCATGGTGAGGGCATCTTCTCAAGAGGTCCTTGTATCTCTCCCATGCATCGTAGAGTGTTTCTAAATCCATCTGCACAAAAAGAGAGATATCATTACGTAATTTAGCCGTTTTAGCCTGTAGAAAAAATTTTAATAAAAAATTTTTGGTCATTTGCTCCCAAGTAGTGACTGACCCCCGTGGCAACGAGTTCAACCACTATTTAGCTTTGTTTCTCAATAAAAAAGGGAATAACCGAAGGCGAATGGCGTCATAAAAAATTCCATTAATTTAAATGTATCACATAGTTCCAAAAGTTTGCCAAGTGAGCGTTGGGATCCTCGTCCTTCAAACCATCAAACTAAACAAACTGTTGTATCATTTGAATTATGTTAGGTTTTAGTTCAAAAGTATTAGCAGCTACAATAGGTCTAAGTATGCTCGATTCAATTCCTGCTAAAGGAGGTTTAGCATAATCATACATAATGCGCAGAGCAGGATTCTGATTAACAGCAATCGCAGGAGGTAGCGGATTTTCTTAGTTTTCAGCCATCTCATCGGTTGTGGTTGAAGTATTGTCCTCTTGCTCTTCCTTTGTGTATCGTAAGCTTCGCCTTATTTCTCTTCGGTGTCTGCGAACTGTACGATCAATCTCACTGTCAAAAAGTAGTGGTCATGATGGGTTTCTTCGGGTCATAAACTAGAAAAACCTGTCAAAAGAAAATAAATGAAGAATTAGAAAAGAAAATAAAAATTTAAATTGCAATAAAACTAAAATGGCTAAAGTAATAAAAATCGAGTGTTCCTAATATCCCAGTTCCCGAGCAACGGCGCCAAAAACTTGATTGCGTGATATTCGTAACAGATTTTAAACATTTATAAATGAATCGTTCTTGAGACTAACTTATTATCACGATTAAGTCAAGTGTACCTATCGAATAGTAGTATAGTTTAGCAAGACCGGATTGTCGAACCCAAAGGAACTACGAGCACTAGTATTTAGTTCCGTTTTATTATCTAGCCTAAAAATTAAGAGGTTTGGTTATCTAAACTAATTACTAACTAAGAATGCACAGAAAGAAAACTTGGGAAAATACTTTTGGGAAAATTCGATTGATTGAGACAATACCTAAAGAAAAATCCACCTAGACTTCACTTGTTATTTAACTCTGAATTAGACGATTTATTCATTTGACTTGATCCATAGAAATCCCTAAGTTATATTATTATCTCTCTCGAGACTAATAACATCTAACCCTAGGTTGAATAATTGAAATCGCTTTCTAATTAACACCTTAGAATTGCATTAACTCGATATATGGATTCCCTTATTAGGTTTCACCCTAATCCGGAAAAATCTTGTCAACTTATCTCTAGGCGTGCAATCAACTCTGCTTAATTATGACAAATTTACTCTTAGATAGGGTTTATTCCTCCTCTGAATAAGAGCTTAACTTGAATCAATATCGTGGAATATCAAAATAAGAATTAAGAACACATAATTAAGAACAAGTCAAATATTTATCATAGAATTCAGATAATAATAACAAGATCCGTCTTAGATTTCATTCCCTTTAGGTATTTAGGGGGTTAGTATATACTTATGAAAGAAAACATCTCAAAAGTATAAAGATAACAAAACATAAGAAAACCCAAAACTCTTGAAGGAACTTGAAGGGAGATCTTCAGTCTTGATAATAAATCCGGCTCCTGAGATGGATCAATCAGCTTCCCTTGAGTAATTCCTTACTTCCTCCTCTGCCTCCCCCCTCTAAGTTCCTCCTCAGGTGTTTAGATAGGCTTTGAAATGCCTATGTCCCTTCAAAATTGGCCTTTTCTGAATTGGACTAAACTTGGGCTCGGCAGGGATACGCCCGTGTGACATGCCCGTGTGTGATTACTTAAGGTCGTGGTCAAGGCTGTTAAATGGGCACGGGCGTGTGATCCACCCGTAAAAATCGTGCTTCAATCTTGCCAAAGGGACACGCCTGTGTGAGAAAGTCCAGGCCGTGTTGATTTCCCACGTGGGTCCATTTTCTCCGTTTTCGGCCTGTTTCTCGCTCTTTTTACTCTCCTATGCTCACCTAAGTATAAAACATGAAATTAAAGGATTAAGAGCATCGAATTCACCAATTCTAAGGAGAAACTATCCATAAATGCGCTAAGCATGGGATAAAAATATGTATAAATTATGGTTTATCAAGTTTAGAAGCATTCTAAAGCCTATATAAACACCCCAAGAGGTACCAAAAAGGGACACACGGAGAAGGAGGCAAGGACTTACTCGAAGAAAGCCGATTGATCCATCTTAGAAACCAGATTCACCTTCTAGACTGAAGATCTCCCTTCAATTCCCTTCAAGAGTTCTTGGGTTTTCTTTATGTTTTGTTATCATTATTCTTTTGAGATGTTTTCTTTCATAAATGAAACTTAAGACGAGTCTTGTTATTATTTTCTGAATTGTAGGATAAATATTTGACTTGTTCTTAATTATGTGTTTTTAATTCTTGCTTTAATATTCCAGGATATTGATTCAAGTATTGATGTGCTTATTCAGAAGAGCAAAAGTCTCTGTCTAAGAGTAGATCTAGCATAATTGAGCGGAGTTGATTGCACGCCTAGAGATAGGGTGACAAGATTTTGCCGGATTAGGGTGAAACTTAATAAGGGAATCCATAGACCGAGTTAATGCAACACTAGGGAGTTAATTAGAAAGAGATTTCAATTAATCAACCTAAGGTTAGACGTTGTTAGTCTCGAGAGAGATAATAATATAAATTAAGGATTTCTACGGATCAAGTCAAATGAATAAATCGTCTGATTCAGAGTCAAATAACAAGTGAAGTCTAGGTGAATTTTCCCTTAGGTATTGCCTACATCAATCAGTTTTCCCAAAAGTTTTTCCCCAATTTACTTTCTGTGAATTCTTAATTTAGTAATTAGTTTAGATAAAACAAACCCCTTTATTTTTAAGCTAGATAATAAAAAGAAATTTAATACTAGTACTTTTAGTTCCTCTGGGTTCGACACTCCGGTCTTGCCATAAGCTATACTACTGTTCGATAAGGTGCGGTTGCCTTTGTCGTGATGATAGTTAGTTTTCAAGAACAGACATTCATAAATTATAAAACTTATTGCACGTATCACATCACATGATCAAGGGTATTATTGAAGATGTACTCGTAAAAGTAGATAAATTCATATTCCCTGTTGATTTTGTTGTGCTTGACATGGATGAGGATGTTGAAGTGCCTTTAATTTTAGGTTGCCCATTTTTAGCCACTACTATGGCTGTTATTGATGTGGGTGACGGTAAACTAGTGCTTAGGGTAGGTGATGAAGAGATTATTTTTAAGCCATGAGATTTTCTAGAGAACAAGATGACTCCTACTATTTTATTGATTCTATTGGTCATGCTACTCAAGATTCTTTACAAGAAATCATTCATAAGGACACGTTGGAACTATGTCTTGCCCAAGGAGAGGAGGTAAATGACGATGATTCTGTGTTAGGTAAGACAAAAGCTGAATTAAATTCTAATGATTCTTCACTAAGACAGAAGAATTATGCGGTTATTGAGGTAAACAATGAATTAAAATTAAAACCCTCTGTTGAAGAAGCTCCTAAATTGGAATTGAAGCAATTACCAAATCACCTAGAATATGCATTTCTTGGAAATTATTCCATATTACCAGTGATTATTGCTTGAGATTTACAGCCAACCAAAAAGGACGAGTTACTTCAAGTATTGAAGGAGCATAAAAGAGCTATATCTTGGAAGATTTCTGACATAAGAGGGATCAATCCTTCTTTTTGAACACATAAAGTTTTAATTGAAGATGAATATAAACCTTGTTTGCAAGCTCAGAGACGATTGAATCCTAACATGCAAGGAGTCGTAAAAGCTGAGGTAATTAAACTTCTAGATGCTGGAGTTATTTATCCTATTTTTGACAGTTCTTGGGTGTGTCCTGTGCAGGTTGTCCCTAAGAAAGGAGGCATGACTATTGTGGCTAATGAGAAGAATGAATTGATCCCAACACGCACAATCATGGGATGGAGAGTTTGCACTGACTATAGGAAGTTGAATGATACCACGAGAAAAAATCACTTTCCTTTACCATTCATTGATCAGATGTAGGAAAGATTATCTGGGCATATGTATTATTGCTTCCTAGAAGGACTACCTGGTTACTTCTAAATCCGAATAGCTCTTGAGGACTAAGAGAAAATGACATTTACATGTCCATACGGTACGTTTTCTTATCGACGAATCCCTTTTGGATTATAGAATGCTCCTGCTACTTTTCAGTGATGCATGTTGGCCATTTTTGATGAACTCGTAGAAGACATTATAGAGGTATTTATGGATGACTTCTTAGTATTCGGTAACTCTTTCCATCTGTGCTTAAAAATTTAGAACGAGTTCTAATGAGATGTGAGGAGAAGAACCTTGTACTAAATTAGGAAAAATGTCACTTCATGGTTCGTGAAGGGATTGTGTTAGGCCACAAAATTTCTAGTAAAGGGATCGAAGTTGACAAAGCAAAAATTGAAACTATTGAGAAATTACCTCCCTCTAGTTCAGTTAAGGCTATTCGAAGCTTTTTAGGACATGTTGGATTTTATAGAAGATTTATTACGGATTTTTCTAAAATAGCTAAGCCTTTAATGAATTTACTAGAAAAGGATGTGCCTTTCGATTTCAATCAAGAATGTTTAGAAGCATTTAATACTCTGAAAGATAAATTAATTAATGCTCTAATTGTAGTTGCACCTGATTGGAATTTACCCTTTGAACTAATGTGTGATGTAAGTGATTTTGCAATAGGTGTAGTTCTTGGACAACAAAGAGACAAGCATTTTCAACCAATCTATTATGCCAGCAAGACACTAACAGCCGCACAAGAAAATTATACGACGACTGAGAAAGAATTATTGGCTGTGGTTTTTGCAGTCGATAAATTTAGACCATATTTAATATTATCTAAAGTTTTCATTTACACTGACCATTCAGCTCTTTGATACCTTCTTACTAAAACAGATGCAAAACCTCGACTAATAAGATGGATTTTATTATTGTAGGAATTCGATTTAGAAATTCAAGATAAGAAGGGAGCAGAAAATCTTGCAGCAAATCATCTGTCCAGATTAGAAAATTCACATTAAAGGAGCATGATGAAATTGAGATAAATAACTCGTTTCCTGAAGAACAACTCCTGGTTATAACTGACTCTGAAAACCCTTGGTTTGCAAATATTGTGAATTATCTAGTTGCTAACATCATTCCAAAAAGGTTGATGCATCATCAAAAGAAGCGATTCTTTACCGATGTGAAAAATTATTTTTGGAGGATCCTTTTCTTTTTCGTGTATGCAGAGATCAAGTAATTCGGAGATGTTTTGCAAAATCAGAAGTGAGTAAGATCCTGGAACACTGCCACTCAGGCCCAACAAGAGGACATTACAATGGAACTAGGACAATACATAAAGCACTCGAATCAGGTTTTTACTCGTCCACACTATTTAAAGATGCTAATAGGTATGTTACTTCTTGCGATAAGTGCCAGAGAACAAGTAATATCTCTAAACGTGATGAAATGCCTCAAACATATATGCTATCGTGTGAAATATTTGAGATTTAAGGTATTAATTTTATTGGCCCGTTACCTAGTTTGTATGGCAATAAATACATCCTAGTAGCAGTCAATTATATGTCAAAATGGGTAGAAGCTCAAGCTTTACCTACTAATGATGCTAGAGTGGTAATGAGATTTCTCAAGAAGCTTTTTCCTCTATTCCAAACACCTAGAGCAATTATTAGTAATAGGAGTACACATTTTTGTAATGCTCAATTTGATAAAGTGCTTAATAAATATGGAGTGCATCATAGGATAGCTACCCCTTATCACCCTCAAACCAGTGGACAAGTCGAAGTCACCAATCGAGAACTTAAACGCATCCTAGAGAAAACCGTAGAATCAAATAGTAAGCATTGGGCAACAAAAGTAGATGATGCTTTATTTGCCTATAGAACTGCTTTTAAAACTCCCATAGGAACCTCTTCTTGCAAACTTGTGTATGGGAAAAGTTTTCATCTACCATTTGAATTAGAGCATAAAGCATTTTGGGCTATAAAATTCCTATACTTTGATCTCAAACTCGCAGGTGAGAAGAGATTGATGCAGCTGAATGAGTTAGATGAATGGTGAGCAAATGCTTATGAGAACTCACAATTATATAAAAAAGTGACAAAGCGATGCCACGACGCTCGTTTAAAGTAGCCCAAACAATTCGAAGTTGGAGATCTTGTCCTCTTGTACAATTCAAGGCTCAAATTGTTTCCCAAAAAACTGAAGTCAAGATGGTCAGGTCACTTCGTAGTGCAAACCATTTTCCCATACGGTACGATAGAGGTAACTCACCCAGAATTTGGCACATTCAAGGTAAATGGTCATCAACTTAAACTTTATAATGGTGAGGATTTCAAAAATGATAGAGAGGAGCTTCAACTCCTCAAACCTTCGTAACCATACACACAAGGTAAGTCTAGCTTAGACTTTAAATAAACGCTTTTCGGGAGGCAACCCGAGTACTAACCCTATTAATTTTCTTATTTTTTTACTTCATATTATGCAGTTTTTTTGATCCACATGGCCTGGACACACGGGCATGTCCTAGGCCGTGTGGCTTAACATGGGGCAATAATGACATACCCGGCCATGCGATATACCATGTGACCCACACGGTCTGGACATACGGGCGTGTCTGTGACTGTGTGGACTTTGGGACTTAGTTTTTAAATTACAAGAAAATTGACAGAGAGGTACATGGGCTGGCGACACGGTCGTGTAATCCACATGGCATGGACACACGGGCTTGTCCTAGGCAGTGTGAGCCCTGAAGCTTAAATCTCCAAAAATCGATAGAGACACGGGCTTAAAAGAGGATACACAGGCATGCGGCTTGGTTGTGTAGACCACACGGCTGGGACACACGGGCGTGTCCCAGGCCATGTGAAAACTGGAGCTAAGTTTTTAAATTTTAAACAAGTCAGAGAGCTCTACGCGCAAGGCACATGGCCGTGTGTTCAGACACACTGGCGTGTGGGATACCACACGGGCATGGGAGAAGCGAACAATGTAGCACACAGCCGTACGATACGGCCGTGTGAACCACACGGTCTGGACACACTAGCGTGTCCAAGGCTGAGTGGGCAATTATTTTCCTCGACAAACACGGGTTGGAATTCAAAACACACAGGCGTATGGTCCAGCACTGACCGTTACATGACCGTGTCACCTTAAAAGCCCTAACCCCTAGTTTCTTTTTCATCTTCTTCTTCACTCAAAGTCAACCCTAGTCGCCGCTCCCCTTTCCCTACTCTGGCCACCGTCACCTACCCCCCATCTCGTCCCTCACAACTCCCTCCCTAACCCTCTCTTCCTCCATTCCCCTCATCTTCCTTCCCCACCCATTTCTTTTCCCCTTTCTCCTTCTCATCTCCTTCCTATCCTCTTCCTCCACCTTATCCCGCTTACACCCAACAAACCAGCCCTGTTTGAACCGCCGCACCACCTCTGCACGACCAAACCACGACTACACCTCTCTTCTCCTGCTATGCACAATGCCAACCCAAGCAGACCCCACACTTCTCCGACTACCTCCCGTCGGTTTCTTGTTATTCCTTAACTTTTTCTTTATTTTTGTTTCATTTTCATTCTTTATTTCTTTATTTTCTTTCTTTAATTCTTATTTGTTATTTCATTTTATCTTCAGCGTAATCATTATATGATTCTTAGTTTTTGACTCCATTATTTATTCCTATTTCTGATAATTTGTTGTTGAATATGTTAACCTTCATTCTCATGCTTAGTTTTCATTACAATCATATTGTTTATCTCACTGTTTTGATTTACTTTTGATTATTAAATTTTAACTCCTTGCTCATTGGTTACATATTCTTTGCCTACTATTCTTCTTCTATTGTTCTTTATCTTTAGCTTAGAATAATTTATTCACTTGTCTTTTTGTTATTTTACTTTCCAGATTTTTATGTTTCTTTATCGTTTAGGAGTACTTTGTTATTTTAGGCCTACTTGATTTTTTTTTAATTTTTTAGTACTACTTTATTTACTTTCTTTTACTTGTGCAGGTGCATTATGACGAACACACGCGGTAAGTCCAAAGTCGCCGTCCCCGCTTCAAAAAAGCAAAAGGGTCCTGACACGACTTCCTCGAGCGCCTCTGTCGAGGTTCAGCATCCTTATCTCAAATTCTCTGCGAGCCCTCAAGAGGAACTGCACCAGCTTCATTGAGTACGACCCCTCAGTGCAGGTCGCTGCATTGATTGGGTTGTGTTAGAGCAGGTACGTTTGGCTGACGATGTGCGCGCGATTATTACCATAGCCCCATGGGATAGATTCTTCCCCATCGTCGAGCTCACCTATTCAGAGCTCACCTTAGAGTTCGGTGCCACATTTTTAGCCAAGCAAGTCATGTCAGTCCATGACGAGCCAGGCACCATCACCTTTCGCCTTGGCGAGTTGGTGGGACACATGAGTGTCCCAGAGTTCGGTGCTACTTTGGGACTCTACATAGAGGATTTCATGAGTGCCGAGGACTTTCTCCACCTTCATCTACATATTCATTACTAACCCTCACGATATTGGTTAGAGCTCATAGGTGGCTTGACTAACTATGGCGCGAGTCACTCAAAGGCGATGCACCTCTCTCCTGCCCTACGATATATTATGCCCTCCTAGCTCACACTTTGACGGGTTGGAGAGAGAGCACATGAGTGGTTAGTACCTATGACGCTTATTTCTTGTAGAGCATAACTACTAGACATGTATTTGATTTGGCATATTTTATTGCGCTCGCTTGTCGCAATCAGACTAAACGCCATAAGAAGGGCCTCATCTTTCTTGACCCTTACGTGACTCGTCTCGCTCGACACTTCAATTTATTCGACACACCGGAGCAGTCCTCGACCCTTACCTTAGTAGGTTAGATGTCCCCTCAGGGCATCTCGACCATGATCCATATGAGAATGATCGAGTGGTGATGTGGATCGGACCCCCCACAGTATAGACTAGTCCAGTCTGACAATCAATATGACCCAGAGGACTTCACTGATGATGTTCCTCCCTACCACGAGGACCCACTACAGCCTCCACCATCGAGTCACCGACATGCTCCCTCTGCTGCTAGCTCTTTAGGGGTATCCTCCAAGGAATTTTCTAGTTTCCGTCAGTACTATGCTCAGAGGTTCGACAGTATTGTTGCGACTTTACATCAGATCTGTCAGTATCTTCATATCGCTCCTCTAGCGCCATCGACTCGTGACACAGATCAGTCTGATGATGAGAACCATTGAGTCCATTTATCTTTATGTTTATTTTTATTTTTATGTTTATTTTTATTTTTCTCTTTATGTTTATTTTTATGTTTATTTTTATTTTTCTTTTCATGTTTATTTTGTTTTCATATTTTGAACTTTATTTCAATTATTATGGTTGTTTCTTAACGAATAACCCTTTAATATTCTTCAAGCATTGTGTTTGTTTTCTTATCAGTTGCTCAGAATTTTGCACTACCCCTACATTTATCTACAACTCCGCTTTTCACTAGTATGGGAAATTCATCCACCATTCAGGGCAGTTTCAATCATCTCCCTATCATATGATATTTTTTCTTTATTATGATTTATATTTGTTTGTACATTGAGGACAATGTACATTTTAAGTGTTGGGAGGTTATTTATATGATTATTTGAAAATCCCTGACTTATGCCTTGTGGTTAAGTAATTTGCTCATATTTTTTTAGAATGAACTCTTATTAATTTGTGATTTTCATTGATATGTTTTAGATTAAATTCATAGATACTTGTGCATTGATGGTTTAAACTTTAAGATACTAGAGAATCAAGCTTGACAAGTCTATTTTTCAGAATAAAAATTTTTAGATTGTTTCCCTAAATTGAGGTATTACCTTGAAGTTTGAACATTGCAAGATTGACATCAAAAGCCATATTTCTTGTGAGATTTTGAGCCTTTAGAGCATACATTTTCTTGTGCTCACTTTATTATTGGGGATGAGTATGTCAATATTGAATTGTTATTCTAGAACTTGCTTCGATTATACATGTCGAGACCACACTTTGATTTGATATACTGAGATGATAAAGACACCTAGGTTTTAACCCACTTACCCCACAAAAAGCCAACTTTCATAATTAACCCTTAGTGAACCCCTTTGAGCTTAACAAACCATTTTTTAATTAACCCAAATTTTAACCCATACATCATACTTTTTGATTCATTGTGAATTTTTCCTATTTTATTGATCCCATTTTTGTCGAGATTTGATTTGGTTAATTGCCTAACTATGTTATTTTATTTTAATTGTATAATTTTCTCTCATTATTCATTCCTTCATTTAAAAAAAAGTATACATATATGTTGATTATTATTAGTTCTTTGTTTTGAGCTTAAGTATTTAATTCCATATTCTGAGAAGAAGCTCATGTTTATATTTAATATTGATGTAATTATTTAGTGTTAGTTTATTTTTCTAGATAGGTAATTTATCAATTCAATCTCGATTCTAACCTTCTTTTTCAACCTTTTTTCCACACTTTTAACCCAAGCCCTATTACAACCCTGCTAAAGACCTTTTGATTTGTGTATCATCTCATTTATAGTGATAGAGATTTGATTTTCATGCAAGCCTATGGTAATAACTTTTCATGTTTGACTAATGACTGCTTCATTTTTGAACCTCAAACACTTTGAGTGATTTGGGTGAATCTTTAGTGAGGATGTCAACTCTTGTCGATTTAGAATTAAAGGTAATTATTTAGATAAAGGGAAATACCTATGATTTTATGATTAAAATGCTCAACTTGGATTGTTTGAAACTTTGATGTTCTTTTAGTTGAATTCTCAATGTATGATTATTTGTGAATTATTTCGAAACATTATTGATAAAAATTATAAGTTGAGAAGAATGCATTTTAATTATGAGTTGAGGATTTTGCTTGAGGACAAGCAAATGCTTAAGTGTGGGGATATTTTATAAACCTCAAAAGTAACATATTTTAACCCCATGCTTGGCATATTTTTGGATGATTTATCATAAGATTTAGTGAATTTGATGCTCCTAATCCTTTAAGTTCATGTTTTATATCCAGATGAGCATAGGAAAGCGAAAAGTGCAAGAAAAATGCCAAAAACGGACAAAATAGGTTTATTTTAGTGCTACACACGGCCCAGACACTTCCACATGGGTAATCTAGACGCCCATGTGTCATGGCCGTGTCGACTAAAAACCATATCAGAATTGCACACGGCCTGAGCACCATCACACGAGCGTACCACACGATTGTGTCCCTATCGAGACCTATTTTAATTCTACTCAGAAAAGGTTAATTTTGGGCTATTTTGGGTATTCTAAAGTCTATTTAAACATACGAGGAGTGGATCTTAAGGGGGGACACAGAGCAAAAAGCAGAAATTACTCGAAGAAAGCCGTTGGAATCATCTCAGAAGCAAATCCATTTCAAGATGGAAGATCTCCATTCAAATTTCTCTTGAAGATTATTTAGGTTTTTTATGTCTTGTTGTTTTTCTAAATTTGAGATGTTTTCCTTTTATATTATGAACTAAACTCCCTAAATACCTAGGGAGGATGAAAACTATGATGGATTTTATTATTTAATCACCTGAATTACAGGATAAATACTTGTTCTTGTTCTTAATTATATGTCTTAATCCTCGTTTTAATATTTTCAAGATATTATTCCAAGTTTGATTTGCTTATTCAGATGAGCAAAAGTTCCTGTCTAAGAGTAGATCTAGCATAATTAAGCGGAGTTGCATGCAATCCTAAAAATAGGACAACATAAATTTGCCGGATTAGAGTCAAATCTAATAGGGGAATCCATAAATTGAGTTAATGCAACGATAGGGGTTTTAATTAGAAAGATATTTTAATTAATCAACCTAGAGTCAGTTGTTCTTAGTCTCGAAAGAGATATTAACATAATTTAGGGATTTCTACAGATCAAGACAAGTGAATAAATCGTTTGATTCAGAGTCAGAATAATAAGTGAAGTCGAGGTGGATTCTTTCATGGGTATTGTCTTTTTTATAAGTTTTCTTCGAGTATTTTTCCCAATTCGCTCTCTGTCGCGTTCAGTAATTAATTAGTTAGTTAATTTTAAATTAAAACAAATCCCTCATATTTTAGGCTAAATAATAGAAAGATAGTTAATACTAGTACTTTTAGTCCTTGTGGATACGATATTCTGGACTCACCATAGCTATACTATCATTCAATAGGTGCGCTTTCCTTAGTCGTAATCGTAGTCTAGTTTAGTGATTCATAAAAAAGCATCATCGTCTCAGTGCCGATGCATGTACCAGAAATGTCTTACACTGACTTAAATATCTCGAGGCCGATGCATGTCCCAGACATGTCTTACACTAGCACACATATCACCCATTATCACGATACAAAAAACAAGTATATTCCGAATGTTCAACAAAAGTCTTTACTACATAAATTTCTTGACATATATTCTCACATTCAAAATCAAGACAATTTATGTCATATCAACTCAATTACACATCATAAAGATATAGTTGCATTATTAACATACAATTTACATCAGATCACAAAATATAGGCGACTAGTCGGTTTTAGTCTACTTGCTTGGCTTTCCCCCGGTCTAGGTTCGGATGTTGTATTTCTTGATCTAAAATAATAAAAATTCATCCATTTAATCACTAGATAATTTACTCAAGCAACAATTTACATTTTTGGCAAATTTACCATTTTGCCCCTAGATTTTTACAAAATGACCATTTTACCCTTAGGTCCGAAAATCAATTTTTATCGAGTTTCCTTATTATTCATGCGTAATTGACCATTTATTTCTCTTATGAAAACCCAAAATTTCAAATATTTCATAACATTACTATCTATTTTACAAACTTTACAAAATGGTCCTATTAGGGTTTTTTTTAGAGGTCCTAGCACAAAAATTGTTTATTTCACAACCATGATTCATTTTCTTCCATAGAATTTCAGAAAATAACATGAACACTCTCATGGTAAAACCCTATACTTTCAACCATTTTCCAAAATAGTCCCCTCATTTGAAAGCTCATGCTATAAGGGTTCTAAAAATACAAAAAAAATCATCAAGAAAGACCATCACAATTACTTACTTGAGAGGGTTACAAGTTACTAAAATTTTAAAGCTTTCAAACCCATTCAATGGCTGAATTTTCAGTGGAGAAGAAGTGGTGAAAAGGGATGATATCATCTTTCTTTTCTTTTATTTCTTTTTGGTCAAATAAGCTACCAAATATTTACCTAACATTTGACTACCTTAATTCTTTGTCTCATGGTCGGCCAAGCTATAATCTAAGGGTCTATTTGCCCTTTAGAGACCCCAAATTTATGTTACATGGCAATTTAACCCCTTTAGCTATCAAATTAAGACTTTTGCACTTTATGCGATTTAGTCCTTTTTCACAATTGAGCCCACAAAATCTAAAATTTCTTTACCAAATTTTTCATGCACTAATATAAACATTCTATAACTCTAAAATAATAAAAAATTAATTTCTATGACTTCAAATTGGTGGTCTCAAAACCACCGTTCTGATTGAGTCCAAAATCGGGCTGTTACACAGCGGACGGTCTGTTTTCGTGCGCATGATAGGTACAAAAGTGACTAATGACTCAGCATCCAAGCCAATCCCGAACTCAAATGCGTGGTGATGTACTTTTCTCTTTTGAAAATGGCATGTACCTAGGTTTTAATTTGTTGTTATTTTGATACATAAATATTAATGATAAATGATGGTAATGGTTGTTCCATACAATTGCATATGTCTTAAACATAGTCTATATCATAGTTTTGGGAAATTTTGTTAAATGATAATTTAAATGAATCAATTAGACATTTTATGTTAGATTGTTATAAACACTAAAATGTTAGAACTTTATATTATTATTAGTTTGTTATAATTAGAGATGTATAAATTCATGAATTGATTTATTTGGATTGGTCTTGATTTGAATTTGCAGGGAAGGTTAGATATTTATAAAGGGGTTATATTGAGTTCACACAAAAAAAAAGTTCAGAGTACCCGAATAAGTCCTGATTCGATTCTAACGTATGATTTGGACCTCGAGGGTCCATTATAAGGACTTTATAATTAATTCAAGTTATGTGTGTCATTTAATTTGAATTAATTGTACATTGTCTGATAGGTTCGGTAATGCTCTGTAACCTTGTTTTGGCGACGGTTTGAGGTTAGGGGGTGTTACAAAAACACTAAAGTATTCCAAAGATCATTCTTCCGTAAGGATTTGATAAGAGCTACCTATTGTCTTGATTACAACAATTGTCTCTTCTATCTAGAAATTTCTTCTTAACCTCATCCTAACTTAACAACTACCACTATGATCTCCATTTGATCTTACCTATTTCATAGCTTATCTTTTGATCTTGCTATTTGGCACAATTTTGTCAAAATCTACATGACAGAATTTCCTCTTGATTTCACCTATCTAAATCTTCAACTAGAGTTGCCAATTCTAGTTTACAAAGCAATTAGTATAATAAAAATCAATTAACCAGGAACATACATTTTAATCTCAAGTAACAACTAGCATCACAATCAACCATCAAGAGAATTTAGAACAACATGAACAATTCAATACAAACAACTATTTTAAATAGTTGATCAATATAAACTAATAAAGAAGAAGGCTAGAAATGCTCATCCACAGAGCAAGTTTCATGTTTGGATCAGAATTTGCATTGACATCCATAGTGCATGTCCATAAAAAAGAAAGAGAATAACAAACTATCAAAGAGATCAAAGTTTCTACCAAGTAATCTTAAAAACACTTTACAATTTCTCTTTAATCCTTTCTCTAATTTTTATCCCTCTCTACTATTTTTTTTAGTTCTAATACAATAGGCCTTTATATATGAATAATTTAAATGACCTCTTTGCGCTCTCTTAAAATATAGCCTTTTCAAAAACTAAGAGGTCCAGTTTTCTTAACATGCCTTTAACTAACCATCAAGGTCAACAAATTTGGAACGTGAAATCATAACCTCCATCTTCGTAGCGTTAGGACTTGATGAAAGGTGTACTCCCAAGCAAGGTGTAGGGTGTTGACGTTGCAACTTCAGGTTTTCCATGTTGTGACTTAAGGAAGAGACAACATGAGTTTCAATAGATTTTTGTTGCGACGCCACTCTTTGAAATGCCTCCAAGTCTTGATTATTCAATGTCACACCCTCATCTTGGCAATGTCGCAAAGTTGCGTTGAGCCCTTAATTCCTTCAGGCTCAAACAATGAGTCAAGTAATGATCTCTAGGCTTCCAACATCGTGACCTCCATTTTAGTCTCCACAGTTAATCTTTAAACAACCTCTTACATTGTGGCATGACTCTCTATTTCATCACTACCTCCAAACCTTATGCAAGATGGCCTTTAACTCACATATACATTCAAACTCACTCCCTTAAGTACCATTTATCAATTGAGCACTAAGTTAACATCAAAATTTCTATAAAAAAAACACAAAAAAAAGCAACCATACCTACAAACAAAATAGAAGACAATTTATCACTAAAATGACTCGATTTTACTTGAAAATAAGCTACAACATGCATGGGAAGACCGTAATTACCTATATCAGTTTACCCCTATCAGTATCAACATCAATGCAATCCTCCTCAATAAGATGTTCCAATAATGGGTGCAATGAAATTCTAACTCTACAATAATTATATAAATAAAAGTTGTAATTCATAAAACAAAAATGATATTTACCATGAAATCTTGATCGAGTAATTATGGTTATCAACATATATTCAATATGATCTAAATTTAGTGTAACCTCATGTTTCACTTTAGCATTAATGTTTCATTGATCTTCATGCTTGAAATGAGATTGAATTTTTTCTCACCACTATCTATTTATGGTTGTATCTCTTAATTATTCTTGGTTGAGTTGCAATCGTGTTAAAATAGTTCCCAATCTCAAATCATTTAACATATTGTAATAGTGTGATTTGATGTGATCAACAATACTAAAGCAATGGAAGAAAACTTTTTTCTTTTTCTTCTTCCATACTTGCTTTTGCCTACATCTTTTGGAAGTTGTAGTCTGAAAAATAAAGATACAACTAGATGTCTTCTCTGTAGATCTTTCAAGACATTATAGCATCTAGGACTAACATGACATACAATTCCACAATAGTGAAAAATTGGTTTAGCTTTGTGCCTCTAAATCTTCTTTCCACAATGGACTAGAGCTCATTTTATGGAAATTTTTGGTTTCTTTAAGCATTCTTTTACTTTAACATATCAAGTTTTCTTGTCGGTGTTAACATATCCATCCTCTTTATTTCTTAGTTCCCAACTACCATTAGCAAGAATCTCATCCAACTTCTTGCTTTTATATCTTATATTTCTCATAATAAATTGAGCTGCAACTAACTCATTATATCACCACTAAATTTGGTTCATTTTTCAATCATTAGAGAGTCTTTCTCTTAAAGATTCTTAAACATCGTATAATTTTCCTATTTAAGCATGAAATTCTCATTAGTTACTTTTATATTAATCTTACAGACTTGACCCTACTTGTCAAGCATGATTTTATATGCCTCTATAAAGTCTTTTACTAATCTTACATCACTTTAACTACAGTTGTTTGAACCAGTTGCAACTTCTATCAATAATTGAGAAGTAAAAGTAACATGGTTGTTGATATTATCTTCTTCATCAATATCTCCACTTTTAGAATCACTTGAGGTAACATTAGAAGACTTCAACCTTATAATAGTATTAGGGCATTCAACTTGTTATGCCTATAGCATTTCTGTTTGTGGCATTAAACTTTTTTCTTCTCGTTTTTATGTGTTTTCATAAAATCGTTACTTCCACTCGCCTGTGTGGGTTGACCAACTTCATTGTACTTATGGATGAATTTGATGAAGTTTTTTTTTAGGAGCCAACTGTTTTTACAAATCTTCAATATAAGTTCTAACATTAGTTACATCTCTAATTTCACCATGTTCCTTTTGGCTTCTTCTAAGATCATTTCAAATGCTTGAATAAACTAATAGGCTCATTTATCCTCAAAGTGTTGATGTCCTCGGCTTCCTCAATAGTTGACACTTTGATGGAGAATCTTTCTAGAAGTAATCTTGAGACTTTGCGAACCAACTTTGCATTAGAATACTTCACTCCAAGGGAAAAAGTTGGTTAGAAATGTCAAACAACTTAGCATAAAAATCTAAAAGTGTTTCTTCTTCTAACATTGTTCAATTTTCAAAAATGGTTATTAACACCTAAAGCTTGGACTATTTCACAAAAGTGGTGCGCCTTCATGTGCTATTTCAAGTGTGGTCCAAGCTTCATGAGAAGAAATACATTTGGAGGTGCCCCTGGATTCCTAAAGACTTACATCATTAAAGATATCATTCAAGGCCTTTGAGCCGAAATTAGTTGCTTTGTCTTCATTTGCTAGCCGTTTGGTTTCAAGTTTAATGGTTCAAACTCTATTAGTTTCTTTAGCATGTGGTTCCTAACATGATAAAACACCTTCTCATCAATCGACTTCATAAACACTCTAACGCGTGCCTTTTAGTAGGCATGGTTTGACCAATAAATAATAGGTGACTAGGAGATTGAGCTTCCTTCTATGACACATCAATTAAACAATAGGATTTTCACCAAATGCATTGGATGCCTAGCTTTAGTACCAATTGAAAGTGTTGAGTTCCTTCTTAAGTTGTTACATGAGTTGCAACTACTAGAAACAACTTAAAACTAAAAAAGTAAGCAACTAACACAATTGATTGGTTACACAATTCAGATCCAATCCTACATATGCAAAGCCTTGCTAGAGAGTAATCCATTATCATTTATTCAATAGAAAAGATCATTTAAGCTCAACCTCACTTGCGATCATTGCAATCTCACTCCCATAAACCATAAAACTATAATTGAAGAACTTTCCCACTAAGACTTCCCTCAATGAAAGCTTAGTCTAAAATGATACAATAGTTTGATTACAACAAAAATTCATTGAAAAATATTTATCTTATGAACAAATTGAGCTATCTTAATTGCACCCTGAAAGCCGTACGCTTAGTCTTCAATATATAGACATTTGTAAACCAAATTAGTTTGATCAGAATAAATCTCTAGAATTTTGGCCCAATTAGACCTCATATTATGGGATGAGATAAAATATATGTATTCCTCAATTAAACCATAATATTCTTCTTCAAGTTTTCATACTTAATAAAAAATCTTCTTGAAGTAGAACACGAAATTTGTTGCACGAGATCCCTTAAATAGTTGGACAAAAATAATCAAAAGATGCAAACAAAATAGTATAACAAGTCTCAACAATCCACCCCAATTGCAACTAACTATTAAGACTTGTACCAACAAGTTTGACATTCATGATAAGTGAACTCAAATTATCTTTGATTAAATTTATTAAAATTTAAAGTTAAATCAAGTTAAATTTAAATGAGTTATTTAATCTAGATTTTTTTCTAGAATTTTATAAAATTTTATAACTTCAAATAGATTATAATAATTTTCACGTTGGAATTAAAATTTAAATTCAGTTCAAAATAGTCGTGTTGTAACCCCCTTCATCTTATAATTGCTTTTGTAATTTTCATTATATTATTTTTATTATTACAAAATTGGGCGCAATGAAAAAAAACACAGAAATAGAATTTATGTAATTTAGGTGGGAAACAAAATTTTTAACCATTACTCAAAATGTGAACTTTTTCATCTGTAGAGACAACCCAATTGTAAACAAGGTGTGTAATGGAAAAAATAAGGACAACACATAAAAAGGTGAAGAATATATTTTTTGCAAAGTTTTCGGAGACAGTACTGTAAGAGAAAATCTAGAAAACTAATCATATTGGAATGTGGTGTGGTCCTCTTGGAGTGTTGGTGATGTGCTGATGCGACAGCTCGCACCTGGCTGTTTGTCTTCACACATTTTTGTTTATTTATTATTTACCCATATGGCAAGAGGGGTTGTGAAAAAAAACTGGAAAATCGATTTAATGCTTTCATTCGATTTTGGCTTTAATAATAATTAAGTATATTGATTTTGATTTAATTTTACTACCAAAGTAAGAGTTTTGTAAGTCAGTTTTCTGTTTAATTTAATAAATAATTCATTTTTATTTAATTTTTTAATACTAAGAAAAAATATTTTGTTTTAAAATTGCTGAAAACCTACATAAAATAAGATATAAAATTATTTTAATTTAATAAATAATAAAGTAATCTTTCATTTTTTTTTCCTATAAAAATTCATGTTCTAATTGATTTAGTTAAATATAATACTTAGTTCGATTCTGATTAAAATTAAAAAAAAATCAAAATAAGGCACATTAATTAAATTTTTTTTTTCGAAAGTGTTGAATAGAATGGTAAGCTTATCCACCAAGGTCATAGAAGGCTATAAATCCAAGGTTACCTGACTATGTGCGGGGAAATATTATATATAGTTGTAGGACTTACCATAGAAAGGCATCTTAAGTTGGTAACTTTGTAAGGGAATAAAAGTTTGCCTATATAGGCATGCTAGTATTAATGGGGATTCCAGTGAAAGCTCTTATTGCCTTGGAATTGAGGTGGTTGTCGTTGAAGAAGAGGGTTCAGCATCATTATTTGGCGAACATGAAGATTTCAACACGCTTTCTGCTAATGTTTTTTGTTGCTTTGGGTATCATCTTCATGTGTGTGTATCAACCAGCACACTTGTTCGGGATGGAGTTTGAAGTTCGTGTTATCAATGGCTTCTCCAACAACTCATCGCTGCCTTTAGTGATCTGGTGCATATCACAACAGGATGGAGATATGGGGGGCCGTGCCCTGCAGGAAGGTGACGATTTTGGATGGAGGCTCAAGACCAATATCTGGGGTAATTCTCATTACTTGTGTACAATGAAATGGGATGCCAAGAGGAGGAGTTTTGATGCCTTTAAGGTTCCTAGAGACAGTCAACGGTGTGCTCCTCTTAACAAATGTTCTTGGCTGGTTAAAGAGGATGGGTTCTACTTTAGCAGTGATGAAGTCAATTGGAAGAAAGACTTCTCCTGGTATTGATTTTGCATGCCAACCCATACTTTTGCGTGCAGATAAAAACCTTATCTTGTCTGTCAATGTAAACAGAACTTTCGTTGTCTTCCTTTTTTTTTTTTTCCGCTATTGCTATATGAGCAGAACAGTTTTGTCCATTGAGATCTTAATGGTGGGCTTGGCCTTGACGGAGAAAGAATAAAATTTGATTAAATTCTGAGGCACACATATGCCTTATGGAAGCTGAAAACAAATATGATTTTCTTTTAAAAAGTTGAAATTTCAGCACATATGTTCCAAAACTAGCTCTTTTGTTAAAAGGAATTGCTCAAATTCTGTAGTACCTTGGTTGTACTATCTTTATTAATGGCTTTCTTTGGGGCATCAAGCTCCACAACACATTAAAATATAAGAATAGAATAAAAGGTTAAGGGCGAATATAATCTTGGTCCGTCCATGGTGATTAACAACTAGGTTGCTAGCCTTAGCAGCAATCAAGTGGAAAGAAAGTAATATTGTAGGACAAAATCATGGCTAAAAGAATAATAATGAACCTTATCTTTGAATTTGTTTCAGTGCCAGTGTATCAATCATAAGTTGATGGGAATAAAATAAGACAAAAAGATAATCAAGTGATTAAGGAAAACAACCGAGGGTCAATTAAACTGCCCAGATGACCAATAATATCTTCGGCGAAGCAGATTTGGAGTTTGACAGAGCACCTTGTTTAACTAAGGAGAAAAAAATAAATTAAAAGAGAAATCGTGGAAGTGCCCAAAGATTTGTAGGGAGGGGATTGAATATTATATTGCAGAACAACTTTTGTTTGGTAGTAAAACTTTTTATCTCCAACTTTTGGTTTTGGTTTAAACATACTTTTTTTATCGCTGCACTGTCTCGCGAGTTCTCGTGGGTCTACTAATGATTTTTGGATCCACTCATTTAAAATATAAAAATGAAACTGTATCTTTCCACCACAACAGTTACCAGCAACATTTGTTTCTACACAGTTTAAAATGCAAAATCTAGTAAGTTATGGTAATAAATTACTCTAATTTCGGGGGCATTATGATAATCATTCGTGTCAAATATCCCTTCGTATTTAAGGTCGACTTTGATGTTATTAAGCTCTCCACCTGATAATATAAATCAATTTTAGTTTTTTTTTTTTAAATAATTGATAGCAAAGATAGGGTTAATAGGGACTGAATTCGGTTGGAAGTAACATCAGCTATGCAAGTTTGAAGAAACATGTTGCTACATTAAGTTGTTTGGTTGCTTAACCTTCATTCCTTTGATTTCTTTTATCCTCGTAACATTAAACATCTTTAGAATTCCATAAAAAACTATCAAAAATACCATAAATTTCTCTATTGTTTAACTTTTAGGTTTTCTAGATTTTCAATCAAATGCTCGGTTTTTTGTCAATTAAGGTAATGATTCATTTTTCTGTTAGTTTTAGATGTTATCCGATCTTTTAAATTGAGTTTTCCCATTAAATTGCATGTTTTGAATAAAAGCCGAAAATTGGATCATTAATGGTGGATTTCAGAATTTTGGATAAAAATATGGTTTCAATGTGTTTTTCAATTAGTTTTTAGAATAGAAGGTTTCTAAACTGAGTTTAAAGTTTTGTTAAAGATTTCTTTTGTTTTATTGGATTTTCATGAAAATTGCCATGATATGTTGAAAAATTTTGATACTATAAATTGAGTAGTTTTATATAATTTAGAGGTTGAGAATTAGTCATAGGGGAATAATTAGATTAGTGGAATCAGTTTTAGGTAAAAAGATTAAGTATAGACCAAAATAATTAAGTTTCAAGTTTGCTAGTTGAAATTTCAGTTTCATGAGGAATATAGCTTAGGCTTGCATTTTTGGTTAGTTTAGGTAAGTCTTTGGCTACTAATGATATGTTTGGTTTGCCTAAATAGTTAAACCATTCTAAGCATATTCAGTTTTCAACAATATTTCAAACGTTTGGCTGATTGAATGTGATTCCGCATTCCGCATAATTACGTAACATGGGACTAAACAACAAAGTCTTGTAATAGCTATTCAATACACTCATGTCTAAATGCCTATCCTGTAAATGAGGGAATTTTTTTTCCATATTACCAATGAAAAAATAAATCATCTAAAACCCACAATTTAAAGAAAATAAGTCAAACAAAACTCCCTAACAGATGAGTCAACTTAAAAACACATAAAAATAGAGAAAAATGAAGGATTCTTTATCTCCTTAGGTCTTATGTGAGATTTCATATTCCAAATGAAGAGAGAGGGAAACTGGAAGAGGATAAACGTTGGTGTTCAGTATTCATGGCTAGCAATGGATAGTGATGAAGGCAATAGATGAAGCATGGCTTTGGACTTTTGCACATGGGTGAGATAGAAAGAGGAGCGAATATGTGAGACTAAGCATGAGAAGAGAAGAACCATTATCAATTCATGACCAGCAATAGACAAAGATGAAGGCAAGTCAACGGATGAAGGCTGATTTAGGGTTTTTTTATTTTCTAGATTTTTGTACATAGGTAAAATTGAAGAAGAATGAATGGAGTAAGAGAAGAGAAATTATTATGAATCTGAGAATGAAAAGAAATGTTTTAGTACCCCAAAAGTAAATTAGTATACATAATATTTTTATTAAATTAAAAATATAATTATATTAAAAATGTTACTAAATTATACATTATTCTTATTTTTATTAAATCATATTTAATAATAATTCTATTAAAATTTAATAACAATAACAATAATCATCTACTTAACAAAATTCTGTTAAGGGTGTTCTAGTCACTTTAGCTTTTTGGTATGTTATTACAACCTCTATTCCATTCAACCTAATAGAAGAATGCTATTACAGTTCTATTCTAGACCACCCAACCAAACAATTGAATTATTGATTACAACTCTATTCCATTACAACCCTATTCTATTCCATTGAATCAAATGTGGTGTAAATGATTGTGTATATTGTGTGGTTATTATGTGTGAAGCATCAGAACAGTTGGAGCCTTCTACGAGTAAGGCAAAAGGCAAGAAAAAGCTAGTTTAAGCTTTCGGCAATTAGGAGAAAGTGTAATCGGTGAGTGTTTGGAATCACTATTAGTAGACACGATTCATAGTGCTAATTAGGAGCTTAGGAATTATCTAGACCCCTGTCCTAAGTTCCAAGTGAAAGCTTTCTATTCTCCTTGATTTATTTTGGCAAAATGTGTGATTATGTGAATAATTGTGGACTGAGTATTATGATGCGATATTGAGACATGAAATATATGTGATGGCTATTGTGAATTGTGTTGCACTGTGGGCATGATACGCATGCCAAATGTAACACCCCTAACCTGTATCCGTCACCTAAACAGGGTTATAGAGCATTACTAGAGTTTACAGAACAAATGGAATTAATTCATGTCTTTTATTATTCATATCCGAAACAAATAATAGTTAAATCATGTTGTCCTTTAAATGGACCCTTGAGGCCCTATTTATACATTAAACAAGTAGGAACTAAATCGAGAACCCAGAGAATTTTTCACTAAATTTTAAAATTTTTCTTAGGTGCAGGGGACACACACCCGTGTGGTCAGGCTGTGTCTCTCACATGGCCAAGTGACACTCCCGTGTCTTAGGCCATGTGGGCATTCGATGTGAGGCACATGACTGTGTCCTAGCCTGTGCTCAAATTAAGGTAGCTACTGAATTGTGTCACACGGCCAGCCATACGCCCATGTGCTAGGCCACGTGGACTATTTAATTTTCAAAAACTAGGTGCAGGATTCACACGGCCAAGACACACGCCCGTATGTTAGGCTATGTGTTTCACACGTCTGAGACACACACTCGTGTCTCTGCCCGTGCGACCAATTCTGAGCATTTTTTTTCTTAATTTTTAAGATGTAAGGGAGACACGACCAAACCATACGTCCGTGCGTATGGACATGTGTCACACACGGTTGTGACGCACGCCCGTGTGTCTACCCTTATGGATGAAAATAAGGTCAGTTCCAAGCCTTATTTCTCACCCAAATTTTTCCTTATACCTACATTAATACTTGCATACATATACCAATCAATTCAAGATGTTAAAACCAAGCCAACATTAACATTATACTTTATATATCATCACATGTATTCAAACTTACCTTTTTAAAAGACATATATGTGTTTACCATAATTCAATCTAACCATACCAAGCACACATATATTAACCGTATTATAACCTCAAGTATATATTCACTAAATATATCATTACTAGCCATTCTAATGGCTAGATTACAAACAACCATTTACATGCCAACATTTGACCAAGTTAACCTATATATGCTATTATACCAAAACTAGTTTACTATTTATACCAAAACGAATTGAAAGATAGTGTGATGATGCTCTGACTGATTCCAACCTTTACGAGCTTCCGAGCACTATAAAACAGAGAAAAGAAAATCTAGTAAACATTTTAAATTCTTAGTAAATTCGTATAATAAGAATTTAACTTATCAATCATGTATTTTCAAAATAAGTATACAATCATGCATCCAAATCATTATGGCCATTTGCCTAAACACATATGATCCTAAGAAACTTGTTAGTCATGTATATCATGTAAACATAAAAAATCAAAGATGAGCTCATCATGTAATAAATTTCACAAACATGTGCTTTTCATATAACATGTGCATTTCCAAAATCAATCATCTTAAGTTCAATTCAACCATGTCAAAACTATTCCCATTGAACTTATTTGAAATATCGATGGATACACATGTAATACACTCAAAGTGTACAAAACTGTAAATCGTCAACTCATATTTAGGGGTACCCGATTAGGGCATATAATCAAGAAACACTCTCTCGAGCCATATAACAGGGTGCTCATGTGAGCCATGTAACAGGAAGTTTATCCAGGTTAAATTAGGAAACTCATAAGAGTTTAGAATAGGAAGCTCATTGAGCTTAACAGGTAACTCCGAAGAGTTATTACTAGGGAGTTCCAGATAGCCATATAACAGGATGTTCAAGCGAGCTATGTTAGGAAGCTCACAAACAGCCTATAGAAGGATGCTCATAAAGAGCTACGTTTGTATCCGCAATATATGCAAGATCACAACCGATCATATAACAAGACGCTCAAAAAGAGCTGCGGTAATCCGCAACACATGCAGGATCACCATCGGTCAGGATACTCGTAGGAACCATATAATGGGAATCTCGAGAAGGCTTATAACGGAATGCTCGAAGGAGCTGTGGTGTGTTCGCAACACATACAGGACCACAACCAATCGGGAAATCCTGTATCCATCGAATTCCATTATTCAAACAAGATTTAATATTTATCTGACTTTGTCGGATATGTAACCAATTTCATATATTTGACATTTATACAATTCACATCCACAACATTTAGTTCAAGCACATAAATATACACAATTTAGTTACACGAACTTACCTCGTCACTTGTTCGTATATAGAAATCTACTAATCCAATATTTTTTATTTTCCTCAATCCAACTCAGTATTAGGTATTTTCAGATCTATATAAATGAATTTATCATCAATTTAATCCATTTTATACTCAAATTAATTCAATTCACATCCTAGGAAAAATTATCATTTTGCCCCTATACTTTGCATAATTGACTATTTCGTCCTTAAGCTCGGAAAATGAAATTCATGCAATTTAATCCTTACTCCAAGCCTAACCAATTTTTACATATAACATTTACAGCACATATATTTCATAAAAATTAGAAATTTTTCATGAATTTTACGTCTTTACAATTTAGTCCCTAAATCACAATTTCATGAAAATTCACTTTACAAAAGTTGTTTATCTATCAACAACCTTTCATTTTCTACCATAAATTTCAAAATTTTAGCATATTCATCGATGGAAAAATTTTAATACTTTGATAACTTTACAAATTGATCCCAAAAATAGCTAGGTTAGGTTATTCCGATCTCAAAAATATAAAAATTACTAAAAACGAGACAAGATTACTTACCCAATTAGGCTTGCTTGATTTTCTTTCTCTTTCCTATGATTTCCATAGAATTTGGTGATGAAGATGATATAAAATGATGACATTAAACATTTATTTTATTTATCATCTTTTATTTATTTCAATTTCCAATTTAGTCATTTTCTTTTTCTAAATTTCCATGGATGAATCATAAAAAATATCTACTAACTTTTCTTAATGGTTTAATTACAATATAAGGACCTCAAGTTTTGAATTCCGTAGCTATTTGATACTTATAGCTACTAGAACTCAACTTTTTCATTTTATGCAATTTGGTCCTTTGTATAATTAAACATGAAATCGGTAAAATTTTCTTATCAAAATTTTCATAAGTCTTTCCTATCATAATGCAGACCATGCAATATTATTAAAATAAAATTTCTTTCTGTCTCGGATTTGTGGTCCCGAAACTACTGTTCCGATTTCTCTAAAAACGAGCAGTTACAACTCTCCCCCTTAAACCAGTAAAGAGTTTCGAGTATTGTTTTCTCATGGTATCCTTCGGTTCCTAGGTAGCTTCTTCAATCCCATGTCGTTGCCAAAGAACTTTCACTAGAGCTACCTTTTTATTTCTTAATTCTTTTGTCTCTCGTGCCAGGATTTTAATCAATTCTTCGCTGTAAGTCATATTAGGCTGAATCTTAACTTCTGTCGGAGAAATAACATGTGAAGATTCTGACCGATACCATCGCAACATAGACACATGAAAAACATTATGAATTCTGTCAAGCTCTAGTGGTAATGTCAATCGATATGCAACTGGTCCAATTCTTTCAATAACTTCATATGGTCTAATGAACTGTGGACTCAGTTTTCCTTTACGACCAAACTGAAGAACTTTCTTCCAAGGTGATACTTTCAAGAATACCTTCTCTCCAATTTGAAATTCTATTTCTTTTTGTTTAAGATCGGCACAAGACTTTTGACAATTAGAGGCCGCTTTTAAACTATCCCGAATCACTTTCACCTTTTCTTCAATTTCACGAATCAAATCAACTCCATATATCTTTTTCATTGAGTTCCGTCCAATACAATGGAGTTCTACATTTGCAAGCATACAGAGCCTCATACGGAGCCATTTTAATGCTAGACTGATAACTATTATTGTATGCAAATTCAACTCAAGGTAGGTATTTTTCCCAATTACCTTTAAATTCCAACACATAACATCCAAGCATATCTTCTAAAATCTGTATCACACGTTTGGATTGTCCATCAATCTGAGGATGGAAAGCAGTGCTGAAATGTAACTGTGTACCCAGAGCTTCTTGTAATTTATTCCAGAATCGAGATGTGAATCGAGAATCTCTATCAGAAATAATGGAAACCAGTACCGCATGTAATCTAACAATCTCAGAAACATATAATTCTGCTGACCTGTCTAGAGTGAAATCTATACGTATTGAAATAAAGTATGCAGACTTTGTTAACCAGCTGAGGATTACCCAAATGGTATATTTCTTTTTTGGAGATAGGGGTAACCCTGATACAAAATCCATAATAACTCTTTCCCATTTCCATTCTAGTATCGTAACTGGCTGTAATAATCCCGAAGATACCTGGTGTTCAACTTTAACTTGCTAACATATCAAACACTTAGACATAAATTCAAAAATATCGCTTTTTATTCTCGGCCACTAGTACATCTTTTTGAAATTATTGTACATTTTGTTACTTACTGGATGAATAGACATAGTACCATTATGAACTTTGTTCAAAATATTCTGTACAAGTTCTGAATTCCTTGGTACACATATTTTGCCTCAGAATAATAGACAATTATCGGACCCAATCTGAAATTCTAAATCAGAATTCAAATCACGCTGTACCCGTTTAGCTCGTAGTTCATTGTAACACTCCTAATCTATATCTGTCGCCAGAATAGGGTTCGGAGCATCATCTAAGTTTATAGAACAATTACAAATAATTCATATAATTTACTATTCATAGTTGAAACTAAACATATCATCCCTTGAATGGACCCTCGAGGCCCAATTTAAGCATTAGAAACAATTCAGGACTAAATCAGGACCTTAGAAAAATTTTCGCAAAATTTCAAAATTTTTCTTATATATAAGGGTCACACGCCAGTATGAGTAAGCCGTGTGGCTACACGACCAAGTGACATGCCCATGTCTCAGACCGTATGGGCATTCAATGTGAGGTACACGGCCGTGTCCCAGCCCATGTCTTTACCCATGTAACTCTCTGACTTATGCCACATGGCCTGCCACCCACCCGTGTGCTAGGCCGTGTAGTTAATTTAATTTTCACAAATTAGGTGCAGGTCTCACACGGCTAAGACACGCCCGTGTTCTAAGCCGTGTATCACACACAGCAGAGACACATGACTGTGCCTCTGCCCATGTGTCTAATTTTGAGCATTCTATTTCTAAATTTTAAGATGCAGGGGACACATGGCCAAACCACACACCCATGTGCCAGGCCATATGTTATACACGGTCAAGACACACGCTCGTGTGTCTACCCGTGCGAACAAAATAAAGCCATTTCCTAGCTTTATTTCTCTCATAAATTTGCCAAAAACCTACACCAATACTTGAAATCATATACCAACCAATTCAAGCATTATAACCAAGCCAACTCTATCATCTAGTATATTATATCATCAAATGCATTCATGTTTATAATCTTACTATAATAGCTCGTTTTTGAGTCAAATCGAAACAGTGGTTTTGTGTAACATCTCGATTTTGAGCCTAGTCGGAACAGTGGTTTCGGGACCACAAATTCGAAGAAGAAAATTTTATTTTTATTATATTTTTATGGTCTATGATTTCATGGAATAATTTCATGAAAATTTCGTTCGAAAATTTTAACGTTTGGGCACTCAATTTAGTCAAAAGGACTAAATTGTAAAAGGTTGCGAAATGTGCATTCTAGTTCACAAAGGTACTAAGTACTTGTGAGTAATGGGTTTTTAAATTGGAGATCCTTAAATGGTAAATAGCCCATTTTGTAATTAGTGGACAAAAATGGACATGGCATGGTATGTTTTTATTTATTTATTATTAAGGGTATTTTAGTAATTTGGCAAATAAAGCCAAAATAACTAACAAAAAGATGTCATCTTCTTCATTTTTCTCATGCCATAACCGTATATGGAGATGGAAGACATGGCTAGGGTTTGTAAAACTTCCAAACTTGATTGTAAGTCATCTTTGCCCTATTTATGATGTTCTTTGCATTTTTGAAATCCTCGTAGCTCGATTTACCCATTTCTACCATTATTTTGAGCTAGGGTTCATGTTTAAAAATTTACCCATATGTGACATGCATGCATTTTGATGTCTAATTGTAGGAAATGAGTGTTGGGTGTTAGATAAACAACTTTTGCTAAGCAATTTTACGTGAAAACGAGTAAAACGACATAATTTGTAAAAATACCTAATGTTCATAAGTACATGTTAGAGTGAGAATTTGATGTTGTTATAGAATATACAAATGAACAGCATGTCATAAAACATAAGAAAATAGGATGAAGTTTAATTTCTGAACCATGGGGCAAAAGTGAAAACATGCAAAAGTTTAGGGGTCAAAATGAAAATTTGTAAAAATATGATTTATGGACCCATTTGAATAATGTGAGTAATAAATGAGCTATATTTGTAATGTTAGATCAAGGAAATCGAGATTCAGGCTAAAATCGAGAAAATACCAAGTAGTGGACTTAAATGGTAAAAATGACCATTTTCGTATACGAGGTAAGTTCATATGATTTTTAATAATGCAATGTGTATTTTAATGTTATTGCTTTGATAGTATATGAGATGTAAGTTTATATGTAAATAATGTATTTTTTTATTATGTTATAATATTTTATTTTGTGACATGTGATATAAGTTTTAGTATTGTTCAATTAGTGAACACAAACAGTGATTTGTAGTTTATGAATTAAGATTAAATGAGGAAATCTCAGTTGAACCTTCGTAATGGAAAAACGTGGTGCTAAGTGGATATACCACGGTTAAACGTGTAATGTGGTTCTAAGTGGATATACCACGATTACACATATTGATACATGTAACGTGGTGCTAAGTGGATATGCCACGGTTACATATATCGATTCATTAACGTGGTGCTAAGTGGATATACCACGGTTAAACATGTAACGTGGTGCTAAGTGGATATGCCACGGTTATACATGTTAATTTGAAAAGTGTCGCTAAGAGCGTATGTCACAATTACATGTTAGCCCAATAGTGTGGTGCTATGTGCATATACCACTAAGTTGGGCATTAATTACGGAAGGTGGAGCTATGTGCTAAAACCACCGGATATTGTTACTTTTCGAAGTGTTCACCGGGAGAAACAAGTTTGCTAAATGAAATTTAACGTGAAAAAAAAGTGGGATAATACCGGAATATGAATATATGGGTTTTGAATTATGAGTTATATATGTGATTGAATTTTTGATAAGATGAATATGGATAAGTATTATCTTGAAAGTTGATAATAAGATATTTTAGTGAAGGAATGAAATTCGGGATAAATAGTCTAAAACAGCAGCAGGGGAGTGAATTTGAAAAATCACCAAAAATGGTAGAAGTTGAACAAGAAGTGGAATGAGATATGGAATTAAATCTTATTGAATCTATTTTCATATAAAAGAAACAGAGCAAACAAAGGAATTCTGTATTTTGAGATATTTATATTTTTGTAAGACTGGTTCAAACTGATTTTTTGATCCCCTATTCTGAATTGTAAAAATCATTAAAAATTGTAAAAAAATAGTTAAGGAACATAATTTATATGGTTGGATTCCTTATTGAATTTATTTGCAGAAGAAAGAAAGGAGAACCTCATTTTAATTTGGTAGAGAAAGATAATTAAATTTTAGTGAAGAGTGGTCAGAGCTGCTGGACCGCAAAGCAAGGGATACTTTAATGAATAAAATGTATTAATTCACCAAATCAAAAATTCTGAAATTTTTATGGTAAGAATAAATATGAGTCTAGTTTCTGGGAAAATTAACGGATCTTAATTTGGAATCCTGTTTCTTGAGTTATAAATAAATTACTGACTATGACTTGAGTAGACAACTTGACCAGAATATGAATAAAAGTGTAATTATAGTTGTTTTACCTAAGGAAACATATTGGTAAATTGCTTATTAATTTCATATGGACTTACTAAGCGTGAAGCTTACCCCCTATCCATTTCTTTTAGTATTGGCAGGTCGGCTCGGGGTTGGAGATTGTCGGAAGCAGTGTCACACTATCAGAACGTTTATGTAAAGCGTTGATAAACTTCAAGTGTTTTCACGTGAGTGGCATGTATAGAGATTTAGTCTGTATGATAGTTGTTAGTATGATTTAGCCAAACGTATTGGCTTATTATGGTTAAATCGTATATAGCCATGTAATATGGTTTATATTCGATTGTTGGGTTGTAAGTCTAATTGATTATGCGTGCTTGATCCATTGCTTTATGATATCTGCATGTGAATGAATGTTTCAAAATAAAAAATGAAATTTTATAGCCTGTATTTTAGTTGGATGTTTGTATGTTTGTCCGGTAATGCCTCGTACCCTATCCCGGTCTCGGGTACGGGAAAAGGGTGTTACATTTCAAAACCAAAAATTTGATATCAAAAAATTATTTTAATATTATTTTTGGTGTTTACAGCATGATAATATGTATGTGTAAAAATTTCGTAAGCTAATTTTATCGTTTTAACTGCTCAATTTGAGAAAAATGACTAAATCACGTAAAATATAAAAGTTGAATTTCTATTTGTTAAAGGTTTTAAATAGCCATGATTTATTAAGTTAAGGTCCTTATGTTGTAAATTAGACCACGGACATCAATATGATGATTTTAAATGGTTTAGTAAAGGTTAAAATAGTAAAATAGTTAATTAATGATATATTAAATAAAACAAAATATAAAGCCAATCTTATTATCATCATTTTTGGCTGAATGAAGCATGAAGAGAAGCTAATTTAGGGTTGAAACACTTGGCTACTACAAGTTTCAATTGTAAGTCCGTTTTTGCTTGGTTTTTAATGATTTCTATGTTTTTGCGATCGTTGCATCTAATACTAGCCAGTCTGGGACTAATTTGCAAAAATGTTAAAGATTTTAAATGATGCCATTGATGAATATATGAGTATTTTGATGTTTAATGATAGATTATAAATATTTGATGTTAGTTAAACAGGTTTTCTTAAGTGAGTTTTGGTGAAAATGAAAATTAGGGGCTAAATTGAGAAATGTTGAAAATATGTGTATGAAATGTGAAAAAAAATGAAAGTTTTGGGATGCTAGGGATTTATATGTAATTCTTCCAAGCATGGTTTAAAGAAATTATGTGAATTATGTGTATTTGTTAAATAGGGACTAAATTGATTAAATGTGTAAGTTTAGGGGCTAATGTGTAAAAATGCCCAAGTGTGTATTTTTGGATTAAATTGAAATAATATGTGATTGAATAAGCCAATTTCAAATTCATATAGATCAAGAAAGAAAGAATTCAGATTTAGATTGGGGGAAAAATAAGGTTATCGAGTAGTCAACCCGATATGACAATTCCGAATACGAGGTAAGTTCGTATAATTGAACTTAAATGTGTACCTATCTATTTGATGGATGAAATTAAGATAGTAATTATTCTATTAGATAAATGTTGAGATATTAAATGAAATGTATGGATTAAGTAAGGCAAGTTGCCGAATAAGACCATAGTCAGGCTATGGCAATCGGATAATAAGACCATAACCAGGTTATGGCATGTGAATGAAAAACCACGGTAGGGCCTTGGCAATGTGTAAGGCCATAGTTGGACTATGGCATCAAAAAATCGATGAATTTGTATCATAAGCATTGGTAAACCAGAGTGATTTGATAAGAGTATTGATGAGAAATAAAAATGTATCGGTACAGCTATGTATGGAAAACTATTCAAGTATCAGATTAGATGAAGTTGAGAATTCATGAATCATAATAAGGATAAATTTTATGATAGCCTATGAATTGATGTTTTGAATATTTATGATCTTATCCATTTTGAATTGCTAATGAATGTTGTGATTATTTCAAATTCACATACGGACTTATTAAGCTTTATAGCTTACTCTGTTAAATTTTTTGATGTTTTATAGTTATACGAAGCTAGCTCAGATCCGGGAATCATTAGTGACTTCATCGCACTATCGATAATCTATTTTGGTACTTTTGAAGTTATGTATATATGGTATATGGCATGTATAGGCTTGTATCAATTTGGTTTGTTTAACGGATGTGTATTTTGGCCATTTGTGTTGGCATAAGATGATAAACTTGATGATGTTTTATTAATGTGCAATGCTTCTATTTTAATGTTTGGTAATAGACCTATATTGAATAAATGTGGTTAAAGTGATTATGTATATCTGAATTGGTTTTGTTAGATTAATTATATATATGAATTATGCTTGGTAAAACAAGATAAATTGATTGGTATTTTAATAGGTAAATGTTATGGATTTGAGTATTGAATTTAGTTGAAATGGATATGGTAAGATTATGTATTGGTTGATGAACATTGGCTGCATAATTGTGACTTAAAATGGTACCAATTGAGTTTACTTAGGTATGGGCAAATAGGGTGGAAAATTGACTTTGCAAATGACCTATTTTTGTCCACATGGGCAGAGACACGGGTGTGTGTCTCAGTCGTGTGTGACACATGGTTAGGTTACACGGCCGTGTGTCCCTTGGTGTTGAAATTGAATTGAAGTCAGTATGCTCCACACGGTCTCACACAAGGGAGTGTGACTGGCCATGTGGTATCAGTCAGTATACCCCCTCAATGGCACACGGCTTAGGACACAGGCGCGTGTGGCCATTTCGAAGGACACACGAGCACGTGGTCGGCCGTGTGACTCAAGTCAGGATACTCTTTAGTTTTTATACTGCCTGACACATGAGTGTGTCCTCGACCGTATGATGCAAGTCAGGATGTATGCCCTGTTTCCACACGGCCTAAGACACGGGCGTGTCTGCTAGCATTGCGAGGCACACGGCCTGTTCACACGAGTGTGTGACCTCTGTTTATATGAAAATTATTTTAAGTTTACCAAAATTATCATATGTTATCGGTTTAGTCCCGAACCATTTCTAAAGCATGTTTAAGGTCTCGTAGGTCTTTTTATAAGGGACAATGTGGTTGTATTGAATGATGTATGAGAATGAATGCTATATGTTGTGTATTGGTCGGTAATACCTCATAACCCTATTTCAGTGAGGGATACAGGTTAAGTTTGTTACATTTTATTGGTATTAGAGCTACAGTTTAGTCGATTCTAGGACTAACGTATCATGTGTAAGAGTCTTGCTATACATGCCATATATACTTTGCGATAGTGTGATGATTCCTGACAGCTTAAATTGTGTTTTCATATAGTAATAGATTCCGAACAAGCTATAGCAGATGATATAGAGAGTAATGCGCCAGCTCCGCTCAAGGGACAACGCCTATTGGATCTAGACCCGTGTCAAGTAGTCACGGAGGTGAGGCTGAAGAAGCCTTTTTCCAAATGATGAATGAATGGTTCACGCAATACATTCGTACTAATCCAGTTGCTCAACAACCTCCACCCCCACCTATTCCTTAAGAAATTCCTGTTGTTGCTCAAGTTATAGATCCGATACGGTTGAACAAGCCGTCAATGGATAAAATTTGTAAACATGGGGCTAAAGAGTTTTGGGGTACTATTGATGATAATGCTGAGAGAGATGAGTTTTGGCTCAAAAATACGATTCAAGTATTTGATGAATTGTCTTGTACTCTTAAGGAATGTATTAAATGTGCTGTATTATTACTGAGAGACATTGCATATCTATGGTGGAATACCTTGATGTCTGTAGTACCGAGGGAATGAGTGACCTGAGAATTCTTTCAGACAGAGTTCCAAAAGAAATACATAAGTCAGCAATTTCTTGATCAAAAGCATAAAGAGTTCTTAGAGTCAAAATAAGGTCACATGACTGTCACCGAGTATGAAAGAGAGTTCGTAGAAGCAAGTATGCTCGAGAGTATGTGTCTACTGGGGAGATTATGTGTAAACGGTTCATTGACGGGTTGAATGAAGATATAAAACAACTAGTTGGAATTCCAGAGTTGAAAGAATTTGTTGTTTTGGTTGAAAGAGCTTACAAAGCTGAGGATCTTATCAAAGAAAAGAGTAAAATAGAATTAGAAGCTAGAGACTCGAGAAAAAGATCAATGAGTAAGCCATATCACTCTTCATCAAAGAAATCTCGAGATTTGTTTAGTCGATCAAATACACCATTGGAATACTCTAATAGAGATCATGGGAAGCAAATTACGAGTTCAAAAACTCCAACTGTGTCAGTAGCAAGTGTGGGTAATGTTAGATCAAATAAACCTGAATGCAGACGATGTGGAAAACGACATTTTGTAGAGTGTAGATTGAATGATAAAGGCTATTTTAAATGTGGCTCGCATGAACATTTCATCCAGGATTGTCCTGAGCTAGAAGAGAAAGATAAGTCTCAGAATGTAAGATTGAGCAACCCTACTATGAGAGGAAGATCATTCTATAATGTTGGAAATGTGAGTGGTGGTAGAGGTGCAACTCGAGATACTGTTGCAAGATCTGATGCTAGAGCACCTGCCAGAGCCTACGCTATTCGCGCTCGCGAAGAAGCTTCATCTCCAGATGTTATCACCGGTACTTTCACTCTCTATGATATAATGTGATTGCATTGATAGATCCAAGATCAACTCATTCTTATATATGTATAAATTTAGTATTCAGTAAGACTTTGCCTGTAGAGTCTTCTGAATTTGTGATTAGAGTATCAAACCCCTTAGGCAAATGTGTTTTGGTTGACAAAGTTTGCAAGAATTTTCCGTTAATGCATTGGGATTTCTGCTTCTCGGTTAATCTGATGTTGTTGCCATTCGATGAATTTGATGTGATTTTTGGTATGGATTGGTTAGCTATGCAAGATGTTATAGTGGATTATAGATGAAAGACAATAGAATTGAAATGCCAGAATAATGAGACTATTAGAATTGAATTTGATGATCTAAATAGTTTGCCAGTTGTGATCTCATCTATGTTAGCTCAGAGATTTGTGAGAAAGGGGTGTGAAGCTTATCTTGCTTATGTACTTGATACGAAAGTGGTAGAAAGAGAGATTGAATCAATACCAGTTGTGTGTGAGTATCCAGATGTATTTCCTAAAGAGTTACTGGGTTTACCACATATCAGAGAGGTTGAGTTTGGTATTGAATTAGTACCAGGTAAAACACTAATATCGATAGCTACATACAGAATGGCACCGATAGATTTAAAAGAATAGAAGCTCAGTTGAAAGAATTGATGGATAGAGGTTTTGCTAGACCAAGTTTCTCTCCCTAGGGTGCACCGGTGTTTTTTGTGAAAAAAAAGATGGCACGATGAGAATGTGTATAGATTATCAGCAGCTGAACAAAGTAACGATCAACAACAAATATCCTTTGCCACAAATAGATGATTTGTTTGATCAGTTAAAAGGGGCAACAGTGTTGTCGAAAATTGATTTAAGATCGGGTTATTACCGATTGCGAGTTAATGACTCCGATATGCCTAAGACTGCATTTAGAACAAGGTACAGACACTACGAATTTCTTGTTATGCCTTTCGGACTAACCAATGCACCCGCTATTTTTATGGACTTGATGAATCAAATTTTCAGGCCGTATTTAGACCGATTCTGTAACATCCCGAATTAGGGCCAAGTCAGAATAATGGTTTCGAGACCATAAATATGAAATAGAAATAATTATTTTATGATTCTCATGAGGTCTATGATATGATTTCATGTTTGTGTGAAAGTTTCATGAAGAAATTCTATGTATAAAATGTCCAATTGAATTTTAGGGACCAAATTGAATAAGATGTAAAACTTGCATTCTAGAAGCTTTAATCATGAAATTGCTTTATAATATGAATTACAGGGTCCTAATTAGCAATTTGACCAATTTCTATAATTTTGGACAAAAATGGACATGTATAGGAAAATTTTGAAAGAAAGACCCTAAGGGCATTTTGGTCATTTGGTGATTAAAAGAATAAAAACGGAAAATCAAAGAAAAAATGTGTCTATCTTCTCCAAGTGCTAGCCGAATTTCCAAGCTTGATTGTAAGTGCTCCCTAGCCCCGTTTTTAATGTTCTTTGTAATTTTGAAGTCTTTGAAGCATGATCTACCCATTTCTAGCTATATTTTGAGCTAGGGTTCATGTATGAAATTTGACCCATGTGTAACATGCTTGTATTTTTTTGATTAATAGAGGAATATGAATGTTTGATGCATGATAAACATCTTTTACTAGGTGATTTTTAGTGAAAACACCTAAAAAGGGGACTTGTTTGTAAAAGTGTAAAAGTGGGTAGTAAAAATGTGAAATAAAGGAAAATGTGGGCTGAAATGAGCATGGTATAGGTTTGGCTAGGCTTGGGTAACAAAGAAAATGCATGCATTTCATCTTACGAGTCTAGGGACTAAATTGTAAATAAGTGAAATGTTAGGGGTAAGAAGGTAATTTTACCAAAGCATGAATTATGAATTGATTTGAATAATGAGATTAATAAACAATTTAAATTTGGCATTATAGTTCAAGAAAAACATGATACGGATCTTGACCGAGGGAAGAATAAAGTATATGACGATTAGACTCGATTACCATCATTTTGTACTGAGGTAAGTTCATGTGTAAATGTTGCAATGATATATCATGTTTTTAATATTTTGTTAATGTATTAGTTTATATGATTACTTATTATGTCAAGTGTGTGACTTATTATGTCAAGTGTGTGAATGATGTTGTAATCTATGAGCACGAGATTGTGAATGAAATTCGACGAACATGAGATATCGAGAAAATCCCGTTTGAACCTTAGGAATAATTTAGGATACAATGTGACATGTCACTAGGAACTATATGGATATGAGCTCATGAACATATGTGTAAATGTGATATGTGAATCCGGGTGCTGGTCTTGTACGTCCTACCGGTGGCTGGGTAGCCCGGCATGTGTTGCGGGCTATTAGCTTGTGTGAGTAGCTCGAGTAGTTACGTCTTGACTGTCAGCTTGTGTGAGTAGGCCTGTGATTAGCTCGTGAGCGAGCAATATGTGATTGTGATATGAGGTAGCATGTGGCTAAGTTTGAAGCTGTAACACCCCTTACCCGTAGCCGAGACCGGGACAAGTACGAGGCGTTACCAGACATATACTTGGACACTTTCAGAAAATATAGGTTATAAAATTTCATTCTAATTTAAAACCGACTAAATGACATCATAGTGTCCCGATTATGAACCTACAAGGTCCAAAACATATATTAAAAGCGATCTGGGACTAAACCGAGAACTATAGAAAATTTTAGTAAAATTACTAGGGTTATGCCTCACATGCCCGTGTGGAGGCAATGCACATGCCCGTGTGTCCCATCCGTGTTGAATTATTTGGATTTATTTTTCACTTTGAACCTACAGGGGTTTCCACACGGCCAAACACACGCCCGTATACCTGGCCCATTGTCCCTCACACGGCCTAGACACGCCCATGTACAAAAACCCAAACATTCTGTTTATGATGTCATCATTCATTTTGAGGCACACGGCCAAGGCACACGCCTGTGTGCTAGGCCGTGTCCTCCACGCAGTTGAGACACACGGCTGTGTCTCTGCCCGTGTGTTTACTACCATGCAAACTGACCTAAAATTTTAGGTGCAGGGGACACACAACTGGGCAACACGCCAGTAGGGCAGACCATGTGTACACACGGTCTAGACACATGCCCATATGTCTACCCATGTGAACCTTTTTAGGGCTATTTTCCAAGCATTTGGTCACCCTCTATCATCCATACACACTTATAGGCTTCAATGGTATTTAATGTGGCCTAATTATACTCTTAAACAACTTTGACATAACTCACTGCATGTTAACCTCATATCATCAGTTTAGTACATGCTAAATTATCCTTTTCATATTAGGGATTAACATAGCACATTTTACACTTAGGCTATATTATAACCATATACCATCATATGCTATGTCCACTCTCAAATTATTAAGTCCTATTTCAATCATACATCCATGATAAACCTCATCTTCATATCTTATGAAACATTTTAAACATAAACATGCTTCATTAGTAGGTTTACAACCTACTTCAATATGAGCCATATCTCATGGCCATATACAAAAGAATAAGTATACAATTTAAGCTCTTACAATGGCTAGCCAAATGAAACATATAACAAAATAACCAAAAAATCCTATACATGCCATTAAACAAAATAAAATATCTATATACCAAAGCGGGACAAGTCGATAGTGTGTTGATTCTCCAACTGTCTTCCAATCTTCACGAGTCCATTAGCCCTGTAAGACAGGGAAAAGAGAAGGGGGTAAGAATTTATATGCTTAGTAAGTCCAGATAACTGGAAAGTAAAGTTACCAGTTAATAAGTATACAACCATATTTAGGCAATAAATCCAACAAGCATGAAATAGCTTCCCTATCACATGCACTCAATCATCAAGTTAGTCTCACAACAATACATCATGTCATTAGTCTTAGATGAGCTCATAATTCAATATTCCATTTCAATTTCTCATGTTAATCCCATTGACTTTCTCATAAATCTCGAAGGATAACCCAATTATCGTCAAGTCATACAAGTGATCATCTTAAGTGCGTACTCCCGTAAACCTTATTTCTTATGGCGGGATTACCAATCCAGACTAAATCCCTCGTATTAGTAACTCATAGAGCAATGTCGGGATTACCATTCTAGGCTAAATCCTTCTTAATTAAAATTTCTCTCATAAGCTCGGATTTGAGTTGCTAGTCCAGGCTAAATTCAGTCCTCAATCGGATTACCCATTCAGTCAAATCCTTAATGCACCCATATTCTTCGGGAGGCTCAATCACTCAAGGAACACCATTTCGGGCTAGATCCTTTCTATTTTGAGATCATCAGATTACCCGTCCGGGCTAAATCCTTTTCGGCAACACATGCAGGATCTCATGTCATGTAAACCATAATTTATCCATCAGATTTCCTTTTCTATTTCAACTGGGACATTTATCATCTTTCGTTTACACAAGCCCATTTCATGAATTATCATGCAATGAATATCTAAATTTTCATACATTCAAGAACATGCATGTTTAAGTATATTAAGAGTTTACTTCGGTTTGGTGTCTCGGTTATTCCAAAACCTTTTGTTTTCCACGGTTGACCTCCAAAATTTGTTCCCCAAGGTCTATATCAATGAAATTAGATTATTAATACAGCACATTATTCATTTTAGGCCCAAAACTCACCCCAGGAAAAATGACCATTTTGCCCCTAACCTTTCACAATATTTACAATTTAGTCCTAAAGCTCGTATAATGAAATGCATGTAATTCCTTGGCTACCCAAGCCTAGTCGAATGCTATACACACTCATAGCAGCCCATGTTTTCCCTTCATTCTATATTTTCCTACCCATTTCCACAACTTTTACAATTTAGTCCTTTAAGCCATTTCCATGAAAAACCACTTAGTAAAAGTTGTTTACCATCCTTTAAACTCCCATATCCCTCCATAAAACATCAAAAAACAAACATCTCATGTATGGCTAAATTTTTTAACATGAACACTAGCTTGAAATATGGGTAGAAATAGTGAGAGCATGTTACGAGGATCTCAAAAATACGAAGAACGTTAAAAAAAGGGGCTAGGGAGCACTTACTATTGAGCTTGAAAATGTTTAAAACCCTAGCTATGGAGACCCTTAGAATTTCGGCAGCATAGAGAAGAAAATGAGCTGATTTTAGCTTAATTTTTCCTTTTTTATTCTTTAATTAACCAAATGACCAAAATGCCCTTCCTTACTAAACTTCCAAAATTTTTCATTCATGCCCATTTTTGTCCAAAAACTTAGAAATTGGGAAAATTACTCTTTAAGGACCCTTAATTAACATTCCAAAGCAATTTCATATAAATTTCTTCTAGAACCCAAGTTTTGCAATTTATTCAATTTGGTCCCTAATTTCCAATTGGACACCTTGCACATAGAATTTCTTCATGAAACTTTAAAACATGCTCATTTTCATATCTTAGACCTCATAATGATCATGAAATAATTATTTTAACATCAGATTTGTTGTCTTGAAACCACTATTCCGACTAGGCCCTAATTCGGGATGTTACAGAAGCACTATGTGCAAGACTTCCATGTATCCAATAATATTCCGAGTGTTCAAGGGTAAACTTGTGAGACAATCAAAAATTAAATCAATTAAGAGGGAATATGACATTGTGATTTGAGTTGGTACAGGTATGTACGATAAACTCACATGTATGAGCTCAATATATGATGAATTTTTGGTAAGATTGAAAATGTGTAAGTTATGTTTACAAATTTGAGTTATATCTATGAGTACAGAATAACTCATAAGTAAATCTATGCTATGTCACTAATGTTTTTATATATATATACATATTTATGATTATTGTTGCTATTTATTTATATGTGAACTTATTAAGCTTCTTGCTTACTCCCCTCTCTTTTCCCCATTTTCTTATAGTATCGCGAAGCCAACTCGGGATTGAAGAGAGTTAGAGGCTTGATCACACTATCAACTAGACATTTGGGGTATAGCTAGTCTCAATATTTTGAGTATGGCATGTATAGGGACTTGGTCTTTTTGTTATATGTTATATTGGTCTAGTCAAATGTGTTGGCTTATGGAAATATTTGATTTATTTTGTATATGGCTATGCGATATGGTCCATGTTGATCATTTGGGTTGAAACCCTAATCAATTATACATGTATGCAATGTTTTTATGTTTGATGTGTTTGTTTGTGGACGAGATGTTTGATGAATGGAACATGTGTTAAGTGAATAAATCATGGTTAATAAGTATGTTCAAGCTATGGTATAATTAGGAAAATTAAAAATAGGTTTAGCATAATGAATGAATATGAAATTGGTGTGGAATGCCATATGAAAGTATAATGTTTTGGATAAGAGACATGTTATCATTACAAAGGCATGGCATAATCATATTTTTGGGTCTTTAAGTAACTAAATGTACTAGGTTGCCTGTCATCTTAGATGAATGAGTAAATGAGCATTTAAGGGTGACAAATGGCTTGGAAAACAACCTCAAATTTGTCCACATGGGTAGACACATGGGCGTGTGTCTAGGCCGTGTGTGACACACCGTCTGCCCTAGGGGTGTATGGTTAGACCGTGTGTCCACTGTACCCTAATTATTGCAAACAGAATGCCCAGTAGTAAACACACAGGCAGAGACACGACCGTGTGTCTCAGCCGTGTGACAGGTATGGCCTTAGGACATGGGTGTGTGCCCAGGCCGTATGAAGTCTGCACTTAATTTTGAGGATTTAATTCGCCACACTGCCTAAGCACACATGTATGTGACTTGGCCGTGTGACCCTAATTATATGATGATTTCATAGTCAGAGAGTTACACGGGTTGAGGAAACGAGTGTGTCCCTAGCCACACGGGCGTGTGTAATCACACGGCCTACCCACACGGGCATGTGACTCCCAAAGTAGGAAAATTTTTCTAAGTTGCCCTAAAGTTTTCTAAAGTCCTCGGTTAATATCGAATAACCTTCAATGTATGTTTTGGGCCTCGTAGGCCCTTATAAGGGACAATTTGCATGAAATTGAAAAGTTTTAAATTTGAACAAAATTTTATGGTCGGTTTTGTGTGAATGTAAATGTTTTAGCCCGGAAACACCTCGGACCCTGTCCCGACATCAGATACGTGTAAGGGGTGTTACAGATTCGTAGTTGTATTTATTGATGACATTTTTGATCTACTCTCGTGATGAATCTGAACATGCCGAGCATTTGAGAATCGCATTGCAAACATTGAGAGATAAACAGTTGTTTGGAAAGTTTAGTAAATGTGAGTTTTGACTATGAGAGGTTAGTTTTTTAGGACATATAGTTTCAGTTGTGGGTATCCGAGTTGAGCCGAACAAAATATCAGCGATTATAGATTGGTAGCATTTGAGAAATGTATCTAAATTCCATAGTTTTCTGGGATTAGCCGGTTATTATAGACGATTTTCGAAAGGCTTCTCGATGATTGGGACTCCGATGACATGATTGCTTCAAAAAGATGTTATATTTGAGTGGTCAGAAAAGTGTCAACAGAGCTTCGACCAGTTGAAAGCATTATTGACAGAGGCACCAGTGTTAGTTCAGGCTGAGTCGGGTGAAGAATTCGTAGTTTTCAATGATGCATTGTTAAATGGCCTGGGTTGTGTTTTGATGCAGGAAGGAAAAGTTGTAGCTTATGCCTCGAGACAACTGAAGTCGCATGAAAAGAAATATCCGACGCACGATTTAGAATTAGCTGCAACAGTGTTCACATTGAAAATTTGGCGTCATTACTTGTTTGGTGAGAAATGTCATATTTATACAGACCATAAAAGTTTGAAATATCTGATGACTCAAAAAGACTTGCATTTGCGACACCGGAGATGGTTAGAATTACTAAAAGACTATGAATTAGTGATTGACTATCATCTGGGGAAAGCAAACGTAGTTGCTGATGCTTTGAGTCGAAAGTTCTTATTCGTTTTATGAGCTTTGAACACACAATTAGCTTTTTCTGACGACGGTTTGATAGTAGCTAAGTTGAAAGTGAAGCCATTATTTCTATAGCAGATTTGTGGGGCTAAAAAATTTGATAATAAGTTGCAAGCAAAACTAGTTTAGTGTGAGTTGACTCCTAATTTAGAGTTTCGATTAAGGCCTGATGACTGTTTGATGTTTCGCGATAGAATTTGTGTACCAAGAAATTCTGAGCTTATTCAGAAGATTTTAAATGAAGCACACAATAGTTGTTTATCAGTACATCCAGGAAGCATGAAAATGTATAATGATTTGAAATAGTTTTATTGGTGGCACGGTATGAAACATGATATCTCAGAATTTGTTTCGAAATGTTTGATTTGTCAGCAAGTTAAAGCTGAGCATCAAGTGCTGTCAGGTTTATTACAACCTATTATTATTCCTGAGTGGAAGTGGGATAGAGCAACAATGGATTTTGTATCAGGTTTGCCCTTATCTCCGAAAAAGAAAGTTGCGATCTGAGTTGTTGTAGATAGATTGACGAAATCAACTTATTTAATCCGGTATGTACGGATTACTCACTTAATAAATTGGTGGAGTTGTACATCTCAGAGATTGTTCGATTGCAAAGAGTCCACTATCTATTGTTTCGGATAGGGATCTGAGATTTACTTCACAATTTTGGAAGAAATTGCAAGAAGCTTTAGGTGCAAAGCTGCATTTTAGCTTTGCATTTCGCCCTCAAATGAATGGTCAATCTGAGAGAGTTATTTAGATACTTGAGGATATGTTGCGATGTTGCATTCTTAAGTTTGAAGGTAGCTGGGAGAAATATCTACCGCTGATTGAATTTGCTTACAACAATAGTTTCCAATCGATTATTAAAATGGTGTCGTACGAAGCTCTATACGATCGTAAATTTCAAACACCATTGTACTGGACTAAGCTTAGTGAGAATAAGATTCACGGCGTTGATTTGATCAGAGAAACTGAAGAGAAAGTGAAAATAATTCGTGACAGTTTGAAAGCAACTTCAGATTGACAGAAATCGTATGTAGATTTGAAACAGAAAGATATTGAATTTTATATCTGGGATAAAGTGTTTTTTAAAGTGTCGCATTGGAAAAAGATATTGCGATTCTGTCGGAAAGGGAAATTGAGTTCACGATTCATTGGACTGTATGAGATTATTGAGAGAGTTAGGCCAGTGGCATATCGGCTATCTTTACTGTCTGAGTTAGAGAAAATACATAATGTGTTTCAAGTGTCGATGCTTCGACGATATCGATCCGACCATTCACATTTCATTTCCCCAACTGAGGTTGAAATTCAGTCTAATACGTCATATGTTGAAGAACCGATTCGAATTTTAGCTCATGAGACTAATGAATTGAGAAATAAGAAAATCACATTAGTGAAAGTGTTATGGCATTGACACGGGGTTGAAGAAGCTATGTGGGAATCCGAGGATGCTATGAGAAAACAATATCCGAACCTATTCACTTGTAAGATTTTCGGGGTCGAACATCCCTAAGGGGGAGAGTTGTAACAGCCCGTTTTTGAGTCAAATCAGAATAGTGGTTTTGAAACAAGAAATTTCGTGAGCTAATTTTATCGTTTAGTTGCTCAATTTGAGAAAAAGGACTAAATCGCGTAAAATGCAAAAATTGCATTCTACTTGTTAAAGGTGTTAAATAGCCATGATTTATTAAGTTAAGGTCCTTATGTTGTAATTAGACCATTTTAATTGTGAGTGGACAAAGATGGACATTAATATGATGATTTTAAATGGTTTAGTAAAGGTTAAAAAAGTAAAATAGTTAATTAATGATATATTAAATAAAAATAAAACATAAAGCCATTCTTATTATCATCATTTTTGGCTGAACGAAGCATGAAGAGAAGCTAGTTTAGGTTTGAAACATTCGGCTACTTCAAGTTTCAATTGTAAGTCCATTTTTGCTTGGTTTTTAATGATTTCTATGTTTTTGTGGTTGTTGCATCTAGTACTAGCTAGCTCGGGGACTAATTTGAAAAAATGTTAAAGATTTTAGACGATTCCATTGATGAATATATGAGTATTTTGATGTTTAATGATAGATTATGAATATTTGATGTTGGTTAAACAAGTTTTGTTAAGTGATTTTTCGTGAAAAATGCAAATTAGGGGCTAAATTGAGAAATGTTGAAAATGTGTGGTTGAAATGTGAAATAAATGAAAGTTTTGGGCTGCTAGGGACTTATATGTTATTCATTCAAGCTTGGGTTTAAAGAAATTATGTGAATTTTTTATATTTGTTAAATAGGGAGTAAATTGATTAAATGTGTAAGTTTAGGGGCTAATGTGTAAAAATGCCCAAGTGTGTATTTTTGGACTAAATTGAAAGAATATGTGATTGAATGAGTCAATTTTAAATACATATAGATCAAGAAAGAAAGAATTTGGATTTAGATCAGGGGAAAAATAAGGTTATCGAGTAGTCGACTTGATATGACAATTCTGAATACGAGGTAAGTTCGTATAATTGAACTTAAATGTATACCTATCTATTTGATGGATGAAATTAAGATAGTAATTATTCTATTGGATAAATGTTGAGATATTAAATGAAAAGTGTGAATTGAGTAAGGCAAGTTGCCAAATAAGACCATAGTCGGGCTATGGCAATTGAATAACAAGACCATAACCGGGTTATGGCATGTGAATGAAAGACCACGGCAGGGCCTTGGCAATGTATGTGTAAGACCATAGTTGGACTGCGACATCGGAAAATCGATGAATTTGTATCATAAGCATTGGTAAACCAGAGCGGTTTGATAAGAGTATTGATGAGAAATAGAAATGTATCAATACAAGTATGTATGTAAAACTATTCAAGTATCGAGTTAGATGAAGTTGAGAATTCATGAATCATAATAGGGATAAATTCTATGATAGCTCATGATTTGATGCTTTGAATGTTTATGATATTATCCATTTTGAGTTGCTAATGAATGTTGTGATTTTTTCATGTTCACATACGGACTTACTAAGCTTCATAGCTTACTCTGTTACATTTTTCGATGTTTTATAGTTCTATAAAGCTAGCTTGGATACGAGAATCCTAAGAGACTTCATCGCACTAACGATCATCTATTTTGGTACTTTTGAAGTTATGTATATATGGTATATGGCATGTATAGGCTTGTGTTAATTTGGTTTGTTTGACGGATGTGTATTTTGGCCATTTGTGTTGGCATAAGATGATAAACTTGATGATGTTTTATGAATGTGCAATGGTTCTATTTTAATGTTTCATAATAGATTTATATTGAATGAATGTGGTTAAATTGATTATGCATATTTGAATTGGTTTAGTGAGATGAATTATACTTAGTAAAGTAAGATAAATTGATTGGTATTTTAATAGGTAAATGGTATGGATTTGAGTATTAAATTTAGTTGAAATGGAAATGGTATGATTATGTATTGGTTGATGAACTTTGGCTGCATAATTTTGACTTAAAATGGTACCGATTGAGTTTACTTAGGTATGTGCAAATAGGGTGGAAAATTGGCTTTGCAAATGGCCTATTTTTGTTTACACAGGCAGAGACACGGGCTTGTGTCTCAGCCGTGTGCGACACATGGTTAGGTTAGACGGTCGTGTGTCCCCTGGTGTTGAAATTGAATTGAAGTCAATATGCTCCACATAGTATCACTCACGGGCATATGACTGGCCGTGTGGTGTAAGTCAGTATACCCCTGAATTGGCATACGGCCTACCACATGGGCATGTGTGGCCATTTCGAAGGACACACGGGCATGTGGTCAGCAGTGTGACTCAAGTTAGTATACTCTCCAGTTTTCACACAACTTGGCACACGGGCGTGTCCTTGGCCGTGTGATGCAAGTCCGAATGTATGCCTTGTTTCCACATGGCCTAAGACACAGGCATATCTACTAGCCGTGTGAGGCACACAGCCTGTTCACACGGGCGTGTGACCTCTGTTTATATGATTTTTTTTAAGTTTTTGAAATTATCGTATGTTATCGATTTAGTCCCAAACCATTTCTAAAGCATTTTTAAGGCCTTGTAGGTCTTTATAAGGGACAATGTGGTTGTATTGAATGATGAATGAGAATGAATTCTATATGTTGTGTATTGGTCGGTAATACCTTGTAACCCTATTCTGGTGACGGATACGGGCTAAGGGTGTTACACTTACCTTTTATTAACATGCATATTTAACATAACTCAATTAAACATACTAAACACATATATATTTACCATGATTTAACCTTATAAATATACCAAAACCAACTATCACTAGCCATTCCAATGGCTAGATTACAAACAACTATTTACAAGCCAACAATTGGCCAAGTTAATCTATACATGCCATTATACCAACATAAGTTTACTATTTATACCAAAACAAGCTGGCGAATAGTGTGATGATACTTCGACCGATCTCCAACCTTTGTGAGCTTCCAAGCGCTATAAAACAGAGAAAATAAAATTAGTAAGCATTTAATGCTTAATAAGTTCATATAACAGGAATTAAACTTACCAATTATATTCAATTAAATAAGCATAACAATAACATGCTTCCCAACAACTTGGGCAATTTGCCTTATCACATACACTTGATTAAGCAAGTTAGTCACGTAATTCACATGTACATCAAATAATCATGGATGAGCTCATCATGTTTCACAGTTCTGGTATTTCAGAAGCATTAAAGACATAATTCTTTTAATCTCATAATTTCTCATGTTAGGAGTTTTATCCGTTGAATTATTGAAATAATGATGGATACTCAGGTAGTACACACAAGGTGTACAAAACTGTAAACCATTAACTCATAATCAGGGTACCCATTAGGGCACATAATCAGGGAGCACTCTTGAGCCACATATCAGGATGCATAGATGAGCCATGTAACAGGACACTTATCTAGGCTAAACTGGAAACTCATAAGAGTTTTAATCAGGGAGCTCATAGAGCTTTACAGGTAACTCCGAAGAGTTATTATCAGGGAGCACCAGATAAGGTAACAGAGAGTTCAAGTGAGCCATGTCAGGAAGCTCATAAGAGCCTATATCAGGATGCTCACGAAGAGCTGCGTTTGTGTCCGCAATAATTGTTGGATCACAACCAATCGAATTATGTAACAGGACGTTAACAAAGAGCTGCGGTAGTGCGCAACACATGCAGAATCACTATCGATCAGGTTGCTTGCAGGAACTATATAAAAGAATGCTCGAGAAGGCTTTTAACAGGATGTTTGTCTGAGTTATAATGTCCGCAACATATGCAGGACTATAATCGGTATGGGAAAATACTATATCCATCACATTTCATTATTCAAACGGAATTTAACATCTTTTAGATATAATCAGATATGTGATTACTTCATATATTTATAACATTTATATAATTCATGTAATCAAATGCTACATTCAAATCAAGCATAAAAATAAACACAATTTAGTTCTACAAACTTACCTCGATACTTGTTCGTATACAGAAATCTACTAATCTGACACTTTTTCTTTTCCACGATCTAACTTTGTATTTGAGTTTTTCGGATCTAAATAAATGAATTTAACATCAATTTAATCTATTTCATACTCAATTGAATTCAATTCACTTCTTGGGAAAAATTACTATTTTGCCTCTATATTTTTCATAAATCATGTTTTCGTCCCTATGCTCAGAAAATCGAATTCGTGCAATTTTATCCTTATTTCAAGCCTAACCGAATTTTACATGTTACAATGACAGCCTATGAATTTCACAAAAATCATAATTTTTCCATGGGTTTTACCACTTTTCAATTTAGTCCCTAAATTACAATTTCATCAAAATTCTCTTTGTGAAAGTTGTTTATCTATTAATAACCTTTCAATTTCTACCATAAATTTCAAATTTTTAGCATATTCATCGATGGAAAAATTTAAATACTTTGATAACTTTACAAATTGATCCCTAAAATAGATAGATTAAGCTATTCTGAACTCAAAAATATAAAAATTACTAAAAACGAGACAAATGTGCTTACCCAATTAAGCCAAGAAAGCTTTCTTTCTCTTTCCTAGGGTTTCCATAAAATTTTGAGATAAAGATGATAATAATATGATGATATTTCTTTTTTAATCATTTATCATCCTTTAATTTTTTACATTTCCAATTTAGTCCTTTTCTTTTTCTAATTTCCACAGATGAATCATAAAAAATATCTACCAACTTTTCTTTAATGGTCTAATTACTATATAAGGACATTTTATTTTGAATTCCATAGCTAATTGATCCTTTTAGCTACTAGAACTCAACTTTTGCATTTTATGCAATTTGGTTCTTTCTATAATTAAACACATAATTGGTAATTTTCTTATCAGAATTTTCATATAACATTCCTATCATAATGCAAACCATAGAATAATTTAAAATAAATTTTCTTTCAAGCTCAGATTTGTGGTCCCGAAACCACTATTCTGATTTCATTAAAAATGGGTGTAATAGTCCGTTTTTAGTCAAATCTGAATAGTAGTTTTGGGACCACAAATTTGAGATCGAAATAATTATTTTATTATTATTTTGAGTCTACAACATGTTAATAGTGTCGTATAAAAATTTTTCATTAAGAAATTTTATCAGTTGAATGTTCAATCTGATAAAAAGGACTAAATCGCGTAAAGTACAAAACCTGTGTTCTATTAAAAAATGGTGTTAAATTGCTATGAAAGTTAATTATGAGTGGCCTTAATTGGTAATTATACCATTAACATATTTAGTGGACAATTATGGATTTTGATTATAAATTTATAAATGTTAATAGTAAGGTTAATTTTGGAATTAGTAAAATAAAACAAAATTAAAGTATGAAAAAGAAAGATATCATCTTTCTTTCTTCTTCCTCTAACCAAAAATTAGAAATAAGGAAGCCATTAAAGACTTTCTAAGGTTCAACCAACACTCCATAGTGCATATAAGTGTATTTTGCTTGGTTTTTAATTATTTATATGTTTTTAGAGTCGTTGTAGCTTAATCTAGTTAGCCTAGGGACTAATTTGCAAAACTGTTAAAAGTCTAGGGTTTTACCATTTTTGAATGTGCATGTGTTTTGATGTTTGATGATAGAAAATGGATGGTTGTTGTTAGATAAACAACATTTGTTAAGTAATTTTTTATAAAATTATCAATTAGGGATTAAATTGAGAAATGTGATAAATTGTATGGTAAATGTGTGAAATAATGAAAAATATGGGCTGCTATGAGTATAGGTGAAATTCGACTAGCATGGGTGTGGACTCAATTGCATGAATTTGTATTTTTATGAGCTAGGGACTAAATTGTAAAGAATTTAAAATTTATAGGGAAAAAGTGTAATTTTGCCATAATATGAATTTTGGATTAAATTGAATAGAATGGTATTTAAATAAGTTAAATTTGATTATATATAGATCAGGAAAAGCGAAGTTCAGAATTAGGTCGTGGGAAAAATAAAATAGTGGATTGATAGCTCTATTCTTTCCATGTAAATTGTGTTTTAAATGCTTTATAATTGCATTAATTGTGAAGAAAAATTTACGGAAATGTTCGACGAAGATTCGGCAATGTATAAATCCTGGTTGAACCTTAGGAATAGATAGGATACAAATGACATGTCATTAGGGGTTATTGTGTTTTTGGTGCTGGTCCATACATTCTATCGGTGGCTGAGTTTTTTGGCATTTTTTGCAGATTCTCATCAGCTTGTGTGAGTAGCACCATGTAGCTACGTCTTGACTGTCAGCTTGTGTGAGAAGACCTAGTGATAGCTCGAGATGAGTATTTACATATGAGATATGAGATTGAGATGGTTTCGACCATGTATTGGCACTTAGGGTGCATGATTCTCGAGTATCCAATATTATTCCAAATGGTTCAATGGGTATATCAATGAATTGGAAGAGTATGAAATTGATACAAATTGGTACAGGTATGTACGTGAACTATACAATCATTGAATCGAAGAAATTTATGAAATTCATGTCTAACCTTTGGATTGAATATGTGTTAGGCTTTTGGATTTAAATTAAGTTCCATTATATGATGTTTAAGCACTTAAATTGTAGTTTAATTGTAAGATTTATTTATTAAGCATACGAGCTTACTAAGCTTTATAGCTTACTTTGTTTACTTTTTCGTGTTTTATAGTGATTTTAAAACTTGCTCGGATTGGGAGTTGTCAGAGATCTCATCACACTATCAAGCTGTCATTTTGGTACTTTTGAACTTGTATATTTGGTTATATGGTAGGTATAGGAGTTGTGGTCAATATGGCCTATAAGTTGGTTATGCGTATAGCTATGTGATTTGGCTTCTCTTGGTATATTTGGTTATGTGTTTATATGTGTAAATGCCCTTTTGTTATCTAGTTTAATATTTTCTTTGTGAATGCCTTATGGAGAATTTGGAATGTAGGTAGTAAATGGTTGAATTTGTGATTGAATTAGCATGCTAAGTATTAGGCAAATAATGCATATTTGAAAGTGACCAATTAGGTGAATTCTTGAATTGGCAAAATATGATGTTATGAGCATTATAGTTGTTGGTATTGGAATAGCTTGATTTAGGCTTGGTTGAGATTGGTTTGAATGTATATTGATGCGATGTTATATGCCATTTGACATGTATAGGTTGATGCAAATTTGGGTGAGGAAGATGGCTTGGAAAATAGCCTATTTTTGTCCACACAAGTAGAGAAACGGGCGTGTGTCTCAAGCCGTGTGTGACATATGGCTAGGTGACATGGCCGTGTGTCCCCTAGAACATATTTAGAAATCAAGTCAATAGCTCCATACAGGCCAGCACACGAGCATGTGACTTAGCAATGTGGCATAAGTCAATATACCCAATAGTTTTAGCACGGCCTGGCACACGGGCGTGTGAGGCCATTTCGAAGGGTACACGGGCTAGACACACGAGCGTGTGGTTGGTCATGTGACCTAAGTCAGGGAGTTACACAGGGTCAGACATGGGCTGAGACACGGCCATGTGATTCCATTTTGAAAGTCCACATAGCCTATGACACGGGTCTGTCTGTAACACCCCTCGCCCATATCCCTCGCCGAAATAGGGTTCGAGGTGTTGCCCGACTTAAACTCAGTCAATCACACAAAAACAGTGCCGAAAAATTTCAATCAATTTAAAACTTTTCTTTCCACATGCAATCTGTCCCATATATGGGCTTACAAGGCCCAAAACATCACTAGCCAACACCTTTGGCTAAATTATAATATCACATACTCAACATTAAAACCCTATACATACCATAGACTCGAAATACTAGGATTTACTTACACCAATAGCGTGAGCTCGACAGTGTGATAATATCTCCGGTGAACTCCAACCCGAGCAGGTAACCGAAGTCAACAATCTATAAAACAGGGGAATGTAACAATGGAGTAAGTCTTAAGCAATGCAAACAAATAAACGCAATTATACTTCGATTATTCAATTTCTTAAGTGGCCATATTCTAGGTATATTGCCATCTGGCCGAATACACACAAACACATAATGCACGTTCAGCATTCTTATCACACTTAATCTGAATTCGTATAACATAATTAAATCGAATACTTTCACATACTTTCACACCCTGACCCGGTGTATCATGACCATAGATATAGTTATAACATTTATTCACGTATGTATCACAATGCACGCTTATGATTCATTGCAGATCAAACTCACATATGAGTACATAATGCGTACCTGGCCCACTTAACGTACTAAATGTATTCATTTGTCAACCTAACACGAGGTACCTTAGTCATGGACTTTTCTCAAATCACCGGCATTTCGCCTGTTAGGCTCGAGGCCCGATATCAGTTCACCGGCATTATAACCTGCTAGGCTCGAAGGCCCGAATAGTATCTCACCGGCATTATAGTTTGCTAAGCTCAAAGGCCCGAATAATCAAGTCAACAAGTTCCATATAACATATTCATATCAATTAAGTACTAACATCATTCGAACGTATATAATTATACATCTCAAACACTTTTCTTTCATCTCATTTTCACACTTAGCATTTGATAGCTTATGCATAACATTTCATTCACGTTCATCTCAAACTTATCATTCGATTATAAAAGCATATTGCATTTTTACCAACATGGTATACTTGCCATTAGGCCATATAAGCATGATACAATACACTATCATTTCATCTTTAACATTCGGCTAAACCCTTATCTTACAAGGAACACCAAATTCACATAACATATCATTTCACCGGCATTACGCCTGCTAGGCACGAAGGCTCGAATACACATCACCGGCACGAAGCTTGCTAGGCACGAAGGCCCGAATACACATCACCGGCACGAAGGCTCGAATACACATCACCGGCACTAAGCCTGCTAGGCCCGAAGGCCCGAATATAATACTAGCACTAGGACTGCGGGATTTATCCCGGATATAATACCAGCACGAAGCCTGCGGGATTTAACCCGAATACACATCAAATATCATGCATATTTAATCATATATTAATACATCTCATTCAACATATCACATTCGTAGTCATTTGCAACATTCGGGTATAAGCTCCATATGAACACCATCGTTTACATTTCGGTTTAAAAGTCATTCATAAATATCACATATCCATTTCACCATTCAAACTTAACCGATTGTGACCATTCAACTATAAGTCATATACATAAATTATTTATCGCACAACTTAATTCAAGTAGAACCAAAAGGTCACGATTCATCTAATATATACATATTGCTCACTGATTCACACACAACCTTTCAAATTAGCAATTATACGATGGTTCCGCACATAGCCCATCCTTATCGACAATTTACAATGGTTTTACCCTTACTCACATATATGTCATAGGCATTTTTACCTATGCTTCGCAATTCACATTCATGATTCAATTCCAATCGATTTAACATGCATAAGTACATATCACATACCTTAATAATTTACTTTACGGAACGAATCCACATATCGTATTAGCCATAGTCTTATAGCACCACACTTTTAATAGTTTACCTCATCGAAGTTCACATTTAATCACTTTAGTGCCAAGCCATATTCGGCTACCACAAAGGACTAATAATAATAATTTTATACACATCATGGTTTCCTTTAGGTATTTAATAATCACAAATCGTGATATCTCCACCAGCACATATACGGCACAGTTTATTCATTGTAACACTCATTTAGTGCATCAAATTTCCAAATCCAATTCAACTTAAGCATAATAGCCATAATCGGCTTATAGCCTTAAATCATTACATATTCGACACATTAACTAAATAAAATTTACATTCCCTTTTCCATATTAATTTAACTCTTGTGCATATAAAAAGGAATCAAAATTAAACACTTAAGAAATTACCTTGAATGTTGCCGAACGATTACAACGGCTATTCGATTACTTTCTCTTTTCCCTTAACCGAATTTCGCCCCTCTATGCTCTTGAGCTTAAATTCAAAGATTTTAAACTAGTCATTATTCGACTATTCGAGCATCACTTTCAAAATATAATATATACATATATATATATTTGACTTTCACACCTACTGATCATAGTAAGCTTATAAGAAATCAATAAGCAACTCATTAACAAATTTTTGTCAATGTTTACCACATAATCATAATTTCACTGCAAGCTATCTTCCTGAGCAACAGTCACTAAATCATTTATAAATGGAGCTAAAAAACTCCAAATCAAGTGCCGTTAATTTTACCTGAATATAGACTCATATATCTTTCATCCATAAAATTTTCATAATTTTTTGTTTGGCCAATCAATACCAGATTTTTCTTAAATTTTCCCCTGTTTCACTGTTTGACTAATCTTACCACTCCTCACTATGAATCAAATTTCTCACTGTACAGAATTCAAAATATGTTCTCGTTTATTTTATTTGAAACTAGACTCATTAAGGAGTCTAAGTGTTAAATTTAATCTTATGAACATTTTTGTACAATTTATAATGATTTTATAAAGACAAAACAGAGGATCAAGAGGTCATTCTGACCCTGTCCCACATCCCTTCAAATATCTCATTATCGGATATTCTTTTACTTTCACGGTTTGTTTTATAAGAAACTAGACTCATTAAGATTTAATTACATAATTTATTCAGATTCTAACTCATCTCCCACAATTTATGGTGATTTTTCAAAGTCATTTTACTGCTACTGTCCCAAACAGATTTATTACCAAATCACTCTTTCACACATACCTTGCATGCATGTTATTTAAACATGCATATCACCAATCAATCATCACATATCTATAATTTTACTTAAGCATAATCTTTATTTCATCATTTTAAAGCACAACATGTTATCTGATTTTTCCCTTAGCATCTAAGGCACATGTATGCTCATTTGCTTGGCTCAACTTCACTTATCTTCCATTTTTCATCAAAAGGACATGAAACAACAACCATTTTCTTCATTTTAATTCATGACCGAATGCTCACAACACAACCAAAAATCAAAATATAATTCATGAGTTAGGATAGAATCAAGAAGAACTCATGAACATCAAGATAGAAGCAAACTACCATGAACTTACCTTGGATTTTTCTTCCCCAAGTGACCGAACATTCAAGAGCTCTTTTCCTCTCCTTTCTCTTCTATTTTCAGCTTTCATGAACAAGAATGAACAAAAACCTTCCTTTTCTTCCTTTTTTTTATTCTATTACTAAACATTTTATGACACAAAATAACATATATTATTTGTGCCATACTTATGCCATAACTTCAATAAAAAAATTTGCACATGTTGTCTACCATTAACACCATGGTCGGCCACTACACATAAAATGGGGAGTTTGACATGCAAATCCTCCTATTTTGCACTACTATTAATTAGGCCACTACATATTAGCCTATAGCATTTTCAAAAATTTTCACATAGGTCCTATTTCATAATTTCACTCACAAATGGCAGAATCAAAGCATGGGATTTTCACACATGCACTTTCACATGAAATCAACACATAATATAACATTTGATTATTTTTGGGACTTAGTTTTGTGATTCCGAAACCACTTTCCGACTAGGGCCAAATTAGGGCTGTCACAACTCTCCCCCCCTTAGGAATTTTCGTCCCCGAAAATCTTACCAGAAGAAATAGTTTCCACTCTAAAAACGTTTTAGCAAAATTCTCGGAATCACAATTTTCCATTCTTCACATGTATCTCTTTTTACCAAAAAAATCCGGAACTTTGGTCTACACCAACAGATCACATCATAGATACTTTAGTCACTTCATCACATAAAACCTTGCACATGAAAACCCCATCTTACCGATCTTTTCTCGTCAGATGATAAATCATAATCCAATAAGATTTCTCTCTTAGAAAATAATAAATTTTTTGATTCAATTTGGATAGAAATTCTATCTCAGAACCACTTCTATAATACCACTGATTTCTTTTATTCCATATACTTGTATAATCTATTACAACTCAGATAAACAAACATTTCACAATCAGAGTTCATATGAAGATCCTTTACATAACCATTAATCCATCTGTATACTTATTCCGTATCAGAACAATAATAACATTAACAGAAATCTTATATGTCCAGATATCCAAAATCAAATAACTGTTACCTGAAGTCATTTTGAACTATCACATCTCATATACTTTTATAAGATGGAATACCATTCAATAGAAACAGACGAATAACATCGTATGAATTTATCCTTGAATTTATTCCGATCATACTACAATGAAATCTTATAATAATAACACTGATAAGGGGGTGGGGTCGTTAAGCCTCGAATGGAACTTTCATATTTGTATACACAGATAACTTTATCACTCATCATAATATTATGCACATTGATTCAAACATTTCAAATTTCCAATTCGTTACAGATACAATTTCACATATCTCAGTAATACACGCAACTTTATTTCAAGTGACTATTAGAAAAACATAACTGAATTTATCACAATTCACACTTTCATTTCTCTTACTCAAATTACCAATAATGTCTTATCAAGTTTCCACATTTAGTATTGATCACTTGTCAATATTTATCAAATCGGAAAACGTCTTACGGTTTTGAGTACATCGCTTACTTGATGCCATAGTCCAACTATGGTCTTATACTAGTTCTGCTCTGCCCGTGCCGATGCCTATCCCAGATAGGTCTTACGCTTAGCACAAGTCGAGCTGATGCCACGTCCCCGACGGGTCTTACACTAGTTCATCTGTCTCATGTATTGCCATGGTCCAACCATGATCTTTTCCGTCAATTCATTAGTGAACGATCGTACTCATTCCCTTCAATTCCATCATATCACAAATATATCACAATCAGTTCAATAGCATTTTCGGATCAATTAATAATAGCTCGGTTGGAACACATCATTACCTGAGCAAAACAATTTATAAGAGCCGGGAGATATCACACTATCACGCTTTACTTATGGCATGTACATCTAGACTCTTATACTTGCTATGTTAGTCCGAGAACCGACTAAACCATAGCTGTGATACCACTAAATGTAACACCCCTCGCCCGTATCCCTCGCCGGAACAGGGTTCGAGGTGTTGCCCTACTTAAACTTAGTCAATCACACAAAAACAGTGTCGAAAAATTTCAATCAATTTAAAACTTTTCTTTTCACATGCAATCTGTCCCATATATGGGCTTACGAGGCCCAAAACATCACTAGCCAACACCTTTGGCTAAATTATAATCACATACTCAATATTAAAACCCTATACATGCCATAGACTCGAAATACTAGGATTTACTTACACCAATAGCATGAGCTTGACAGTGTGATAATATCTCCGGCGAACTCCAACCCGAGCAGGTAACCGAAGTCAACAATCTATAAAATAGAGGAATGTAACAACGAAGTAAGCTTTCATAAGCTTAGTAATTCTTAAGAAATGCAAACAAATAGACGCAATTATACTTCGATTATTTAATTTCTTAAGTGGCCATATTCTAGGTATATTGCCATCTGGCCGAATACACACAAACACATAATGCACGTTCAGCATTCTTATGACACTCAATCTGAATTCGTATAACATAATTAAATCGAATAATTTCACATACTTTCACACCCTGACCCGGTGTATCATGATCATAGATATAGTTATAACATTTATTCACGTATGTATCCCAATGCACGCTTATGATTCATTGCAGATCAAACTCACATATGAGTACAGAATGCGTACCTGGCCCACTTAACGTACTGAATGTATTCATTTGTCAACCTAACACGAGGTACCTTAGTCATGGACTTTTCTCAAATCACCGGCATTTCGCCTGTTAGGCTCGAGGCCCGATATCAGTTCACCGGCATTATAGCCTGCTAGGCTCGAAGGCCCGAATAGTATCTCACCGGCATTATAGTTTGCTTAGCTCAAAGGCCCGAATAATCAAGTCAACAAGTTCCATATAACATATTCATATCAATTAAGTACTAACATCATTCGAACGTATATAATTATACATCTCAAACACTTTTCTTTCATCTCATTTTCACACTTAGCATTTGATAGCTTATGCATAACATTTCATTCACGTTCATCTCAAACTTATCATTCGATTATAAAAGCATATTGCATTTTTACCAACATGGTATACTTGCCATTAGGCCATATAAGCATGATACAATACACTATCATTTCATCTTTAACATTCGGCTAAACCCTTATCTTACAAGGAACACCAAATTCACATAACATATCATTTCACCGGCATTACGCCTACTAGGCACGAAGGCACGAATACACATCACCGGCACGAAGCCTGCTAGGCACGAAGGCCTGAATACACATCACCGACACTAAGCCTGCTAGGCACGAAGGCCTGAATACACATCACCGGCACTAAGCCTGCTAGGCACGAAGGCCCGAATATAATACCAACACTAGGCCTGCGGGATTTATCGTGGATATAATACCAGCACGAAGCCTGCGGGATTTAACCCGAATACACATCAAATATCATGCATATTAAATCATATATTAATACATCTCATTCAACATATCACATTCGTAGTCATTTGCAACATTCGGGTATAAGCTCCATATGAACACCATCGTTTCCATTTCGGTTAAAAAGTCATTCATAAATATCACATATCCATTTCACCATTCAAACTTAACCCATAGTGACCATTCGACTATACGTCATATACATAAATTATTTATCGCACAACTTAATTCAAGTAGAACCAAAAGGTCACGATTCATCTAATATATACATATTGCTCACTGATTCACACACAACCTTTCAAATTAGCAATTATAAGATGTTTCCGCACATAGCCCATCCTTATCGATAATTTACAATGGTTTTACCCTTACTCACATATATGTCATAGGCATTTTTACCTATGCTTCGTAATTCACATTCATGATTCAATTCCAATCGATTTAACATGCATAAGTACATATCACATACCTTAATAATTTACTTTACGGAACGAATCCACATATCGTATTAGCCCATAGTCTTATAGCACCACACTTTTAATAGTTTACTTCATCGAAGTTCACATTTAATCACTTTAGTGCCAAGCCATATTTGGCTACCACAAAGGACTAATAATAATAATTTTATACACATCATGGTTTCCTTTAGGTATTTAATAATCACAAATCGTGATATCTCCACCAGCACATATACGGCACAGTTTATTCATTGTAACACTCATTTAGTGCATCAAATTTCCAAATCCAATTCAACTTAAGCATAATAGCCATAATCGGCTTATAGCCTTAAATCATTACATATTCGGCACATTAACTAAATAAAATTTACATTCCCTTTTCCATATTAATTTAACTCTTAGGCATATAAAAAGGAATCAAACTTAAACACTTAAGAACTTACCTTGAATGTTGCCAAATGATTTCAACGGCTATTCGATTACTTTCTCTTTTCCCTTATCCGAATTTTGCCCCTCTATGCTCTTAAGCTTAAATTCAAAGATTTTAAACTAGTCATTATTCGACTATTCAAGCATCACTTTCAAAATATAATATATACATATATATATTCGACTTTCACACCTACTGATCATAGTAAGCTTATAAGAAATCAATAAGCAACTCATTAACAAATTTTTGTCAATGTTTACCACATAATCATAATTTCACTGCAAGCTGTCTTCCTGAGCAACAGTCACTAAATCATTTATAACTGGAGCTACGAAACTTCAAATCAAGTGCTGTTAATTTTACCTGAAGATATACTCATATATCTTTCATCCACAAAATTTTCAGAATTTTTGGGTTTGGCCAATCAATACCAGATTTTTCTTAAAGTTTCCCCTGTTTCACTGTTTGACTAATCTGACCACTCCTCACTACGAATGAAATTTCTCATTGAACAGAATTCAAAATATGTTCTCGTTTATTTTATTTGAAACTAGACTCATTAAGGAGTCTAAGAATATAAATTTCATCTTATGAACATTTTTTTTACAATTTATAATGATTATAAAGACAGAACAGAGGATCTAGAAGTCATTCTGACCCTGTCCCACATCACTTTCAAATATCTCATTATCGGAAATGCTTTTGCTAACAAGGTTTGTTTTATAAGAAACTAGACTCATTAAGCTTTAATTACATAATGTATTCAGCTTCTAACTCATCTCCCACAATTTATGGTGATTTTCCAAAATCACGTTACTGCTGCTGTCCCAAACAGATCTATTACCAAATCACTCTTTCACACATACCTTGCATGCATGTTATTTAAACATGCATATCACCAATCAATCATCACATATCTATAATTTTACTTAAGCATAATCTTCATTTCATCATTTTAAAGCACAACATGTTAGCCGATTTTTCCCTTAGCATCTAAGGCACATGCATGCTCATTTGCTTGGCTCAACTTCACCTATCTTCCATTTTTCATCAAAAGGACATGAAACAACAACCATTTCCTTCATTTTAATTCATGACCGAATGCTCACAACACAACCAAAAATCAAAATATGCTTCATGAGTTAGGGTAGAATCAAGAAGAACTCATGAACATCAAGATAGAAGCAAACTACCATGAACTTACCTTGGACTTTTCTTCCCCAAGTGACCGAACATTCAAGAGCTCTTTTCCTCTCCTTTCTCTTCTATTTTCAGCTTTCATGAACAAGAATGAACAAAAACCTTCCTTTTCTTCCTTTTTGTTATTCTATTACTAAACATTTTATGACACAAAATAATATATATTATTTGTGCCATACTTATGCCATAACTTCAATAAAAAAATTTGCACATGTTATCTACCATTAATACCATGGCTGGCCACTACACATAAAATAGGGAGTTTGACATGCAAATCCTCCTATTTTGCACTGCTATTTATTAGGCCACTACATATTAGCCTATAGCATTTTCAAAAAATTTCACATAGGTCCTATTTCATAATTTCACTCACAAATGGCAGAATCAAAGCATGGGATTTTCACACATGCACTTTCACATGAAATAAACACATAATATAAAATTTGATTATTTTTGGGACTCGGTTTTGTGATCCCGAAACCACTTTTCGACTAGGGCCAAATTAGGGCTGTCACAGTGTCTTTTGCCGTTTGAGACATACGGTATGGCCACACAGGGTGTGTCCCTTGTGTTTTGAAATTTTTTCCATGTTGTTCCAAAATTTTTCTGAGTTCTTGGCTTAGTCCCAAACCATTTTTAATGCATGTTTTGGGCCTTGAGGGCTCGTATTAGGAAAAAATATGATTGATTATGTAACACCGCTAACCTATATCTGTCGCTGGACTAAGATTAAAGGTGTTACCGGACAAATCAGAACATTTTATGAACAATTCATATATATCATCCACAATTATATTCAAACATTACCATAGAGTCCCTCATATAGGTCATCGAGACCTTAAGCATGTATTAGAAAGGGGTCGGGACTAAATTGAGCTTATACAAAATTTTCCAAAAGTTAAACATTTTTCAAAGTTGTACAGGTCACATGCCCGTGTGTACAGGCCGTGTGTCTCACACGGCTTTAGACATGCTCGTGTGTCTAGGCCATGTCAAAACAAGGCATACATACTGACTTGTCCACACGGCCATGAGACATGCCTGTGTGCCTGGCCTTGTGAAAATTAGGGAGGCTACTAACTTGGCCACACGGCTGACCACATGCCCGTGTGTCTAACCCGTGGACAAAACTGACTTGGTCACACGGCCTAGCACACACCCGTGTGTGCGACCGTGTGGTCTGGCCAGGCTCATTTTAAAATGGCCCTTAAGCAACAAGGCTGAGACACACACCTGTGTCCCTACCCGTGTGGGCAAAAATAGGCCATTTTGTAAGGCTAAAATGCCACCGATTAAGGGTCCTCCCTACAAGAATAAAACCAAAGACATTTTATACCAAATTCTCAACCATTTCACAACCAAAACATACATCTTTAATGCCATAACATTATTCATCAATTACATTATCAATATACAAACCAAAACATACCAATTCCTAAGCCAAAATCATACCAGAACATAGGTTTCATAATCTCTAATCACACAATTAAATTTCATGCCAAAACCTTACCAGATTCTATAATAGGCACAAATCACAATTCTTTTGGCCATTCATGAACATATCATATTGATCATATTACATCACATTTCATATACCAAAATCAAACCATAATCACAACCAAAACCTAGCCATATCACAAAACATAATCTAAGTACTTTTAGCCTATACATGCCATACTTCAATATATACATTTTCAAAAGGTACCAAAGTATAATTTGATAGTGTGCTGATGATCCTCGATGATCCCCGAGCTTTCAGTAGCTTCAATATCTATAAAAAATTTGAAAAACACACAGAGTAAGCTTTCAAAAGCTTAGTAAGCCATATATAAATAAACTTATCATTCACAACATGAAAGCATCATCAAATTACATATACTCCATGGCAAAATACTATCTTAATCCACATAGTTCATATACATTTCACATATTCCAATTCATTTACACATATGTCATATTTTCTCATACTAGTAACACATATCATCACTTGTACATATACTTACCTTTTATTCTCAAACATAGTATACATTTCGAACGTACTTGAATCTACACATCTCATATAATCATTTGTTTCTTGGAATGCCCGTTGAACCATTCAAAATCATAAAGATACGCAGATAGCTTGGAAAGCTCGTACAATGCCAACGCCCTAGACGTGGTCTTACATGTAATCAAATATCAATGCCACTGTCCTAGACAGGGTCTTACACGAAATCAAATACGATGGCAACGTCCCAGACGTGGTCTTACACGTAAATCATAAGGCAATGCCAACGTCCCAGACGTTGTCATACACGAGAACACATATCGGATCCTATGTCATGACATATGGATCCCAACTATTCCTAAGGTTTGTATGGGACTTTTTGGAGGTCAGAAAATTATCGATTCTTTCTCGGATGTCTCATATTTCTCAACTCATATAATCATTCATCATAGTTCAATAGCATATAATCGATAGTAATTCAATTCAAAACACATTTATTTGTATATAGACTTACCTCGTACGATTCAGATAGACAGAACCGGCTACTCGACGACTTTCGACTTTCCCCGATCTAATTCTTTTTTCTTTAGTTCTTGATCTATATAAATTCAAATTTAACTGTTTTATTCACCAAATCATTCAAATCAATCCAGAAACACATATTTAGGGCATTTTACAAATTAGCCCTCACATTTTCACATTTTTTCAATTTAGTCCTTAATTCACAAAATCACAAAATACACATAATTTCTTTGCACACATGCCTAGTCGAATTCTCATAGTGTTCATACAAGTCCACATATTTCTTTTATTTCTCATTTTAGTCCCTCAATTTACAATTTTCACAATTTAGCCTATTTTACAAAAATTCATCAAAAATTCAAAGACAAAATATATCAACCCAGCACATATCTTTTATTTTCCAATAACTAACATCACAAAGCTCACAATTTCATCAATGGCATATTTCAAAATCATCAACAAAATCAGAAATTAATACATGGGCTTGATAGTATACAGAGTAACGATCACAAAAACATAGAAATTATCAAAAACTGATCAAAACACGTACCTTAATTAGCCAAATTTTTAGCCGAAACCCTAACAAACTTTTTCTCTTTTCTTTTCTTGTGATTTTCGGCAACAATAAGAATCAAATGAACTAATTTTATGTTTGGTTTAATTTAATTAACATTAATAAACATTAATACATCAATTACCAATTTACCCTTGCATTATAAACATTTAAAACATTAATATCAAGGCCATTAATGTCCACTCATATGTTCAATGGTCAAATAACAACATAAGGACCTCTCAACTATAAAGACATATCAAATAAGCACTTTAACAATTAGAAGGCCACTTTTACATTTTACGCGATTAGGTCCTTTTATCAAATTGAGCACACAAATGATTAAATTTTTATATGAAACTTTCACACATGTCAATTCACATATTATAAGCGTAGAAAATAATATTAAAAATAATTTTCTGACTCAGATTTGTGGTCCCAAAACCACTAATCCGACTAGGGTCTAAACTAGACTGTTACAACTCTCCCCCTTAGGGATTTTCGTCCCCAAAAATCTTACCGTTAAATAGATTCGGATATTGTTGTCTCATAGCATCTTCGGGCTCGCATGTAACCTCTTCAACACCGTTTCGATGCTACATCACTTTTACTAACGAAATTTTCTTATTTCTCAATTCTTTAATCTCACGAGCTAAAATTTGGATCGGTTTTTCTTCATATGTCATATCAGACAGATCTCAATCTCTGATGAAGAAATCACATGTGATGGATCAGATCTATATCATCAAAGCATCGATACGTGAAATAATTATGAACCTTTTCTAGCTCAGGAGGCAACAACAATCTATAAGCAATTGGCTCTATACGCTCGATAATCTCATACAACCCGATGAACCTCTGACTCAAATTGCCTTTTCTGCCAAATCTGAGTATTTTCTTCTACGGTGAGACTTTCAAAAACACTATATCACTGGTTTCAAATTCAATGTCTTTTCGTTTCAAATATGCATATGATTTCTGACAATCGGAAGCTGCTTTCAGACTATCTCGAATCACTTTTACTTTCTGTTTAGTCTCTTTTATCAAATTGACCCCGTGTATCTTATTCTCACTGAGCTCAGTCCAATACAAAGGTGTTCGACATTTACAACCATATAAGGCTTTGTACGGTGCCATTTTAATGCTTGATTGAAAACTATTATTGCATGCGAATTCAATCAATGGAAAATACTGTTCCCACGTACCTTCAAACACAAGAATACAACATTTTAACATATCCTCGAGAATCTGAATAATCTGCTTGGATTGACCATCCGTTTGCAGGTGAAAAGCAGTACTAAAATACAATTTCGTACCTAAAGCCTCTTACAGTTTCTTCCAAAACCGTGAAGTGAATCTTGGATCTCTATTTGACACGATGGATAATGGTACTCTGTGTAATCATACAACATAAAAAATGTATAACTCAGCTGACTTATCAAGCAAGTAATCGGATCGTACTGGAATAAAATGGATTGATTTCATCAATCGATCAACCACAACCCAGATAACATCTTTCTTTCTTGGAGATAGGGGAAAACCCGAAACAAAATCCATTGTCACTCTATCCCATTTCCATTCCAAAATCATAATCGGTTGTAACAAACTAGATGACACTTGATGTTCAGCTTTAACTTGCTGATAGACTAAACATTTAGAAACAAAGTCAGAGATGTCATGCTTCATAGTAGGCCACCAATGAAGCTGTTTCAAATCGTTATACATTTTCATACTACCCAGATGCACAGATAAACAATTGTTGTGAGCTTTGTTCAAAATCATCTGAATCAATTCTGGATTTCTCGGAACACAAATTCGATCTCAGAATCTCAAATAATCATTATTATCAACTCGAAATTCAAAATCAGAATTCAAATCACATTGAGTTCGTTTTGCGATTATCTCATTATCAACCTTTTCAGCATCAATAATTTGTTGTAAAAACAACGGTCTCACTTTCAATTTAGCTAAAACTGAACCATCATCGAAAAAAACTAAACGAGTATTCATGGCACGTAATGCAAACAATGATTTTCGACTTAAAGCATCAGCAACAACATTAGCCTTTCCCAGATGATAATCAATAACAAGCTCATAGTCTTTCAGTAACTCTAGTCGTCTTCTTTGTCACAGATTCAGATCTTTCTGAGTCATCAGATATTTCAAACTCTTATGATCAGAATATACGAGACATTTCTCTCCAAAACAATAGTGGCGCCAAATCTTCAAAGCAAATACAATCGCAGCTAACTCAAGGTCATGCGTCGGCTAGTTCTTTTCATGTGGCTTTAACTATCTCAAAACATAAGCAATGACTTTGTCTTCCAGCATCAAAACACATCCTAGACAGTTTAATGAAGCATCACTGTAGATCACAAATTCTTTACCCTATTCTGGTTGTACTAACACTGGGGCTTCAGTTAATAGAGCTTTCAACTGATCAAAGCTTTTCTGACACTTTTTAAACCAATCAAATTTCACATCTTTCTAAAGTAGTTTTGTCAATGGAATCGTGATCATCAAAAAGCCTTTTACAAAACTCCTATAATAACCGGCAAGTCCCAGAAAATTGCAGACTTCGGAGACATTTCTCAGAGGCTTCCAATCCAAAATAGCTAAAATTTTGCTCAGATCAACTTGGATATCTGATGCTGACACCATATGGCCTATAAAACCGACTTCTTATAACCAGAATTCACATTAGCTTTTCCTGGATGATAATCAATAACAAGCTCATAGTCTTTCAGTAACTCTAGTCGTCTTCTTTGTCACAGATTCAGATCTTTCTGAGTCATCAGATATTTCAAACTCTTATGATCAGAATATACGAGACATTTCTCTCCAAAACAATAGTGGCGCCAAATCTTCAAAGCAAATACAATCCCAGCTAACTCAAGGTTATGCGTCGGCTAGTTCTTTTCATGTGGCTTTAACTGTCTCAAAACATAAGCAATGACTTTGTCTTCTAGCATCAAAACACATCCTAGACAGTTTAATGAAGCATCACTGTAGATCACAAATTCTTTACCCTATTCTGGTTGTACTAACACTAGGGCTTCAGTCAATAGAGCTTTCAACTGATCAAAGCTTTTCTGACACTTTTTAAACCAATCAAATTTCACATCTTTCTAAAGTAGTTTCATCAATGGAGTCGTGATCATTAAAAAGCCTTTTACAAAACTCCTATAATAACCGGCAAGTCCCAGAAAATTGCAGACTTCGGAGACATTTCTCAGAGGCTTCCAATCCAAAATAGCTAAAATTTTGCTCAGACCAACTTGGATACCTGATGCTGACACAATATGGCCTATAAAATCGACTTCTTATAACCAGAATTCACATTTGCTACACTTCGCATACAGTTGCTTATCTTGCAAAGTCTGTAGCACTATTCTTAGATGCTCGACATGCTTGGATTCGTCACACGAATAAATCAATATGTCATCAATGAATACAACAACAAATTGATCTAAATACGGTCTAAAAGTCCTGTTCATCAAATCCATAAAGACAGCAAGTGCATTCGTTAATCCAAAAGGCATAACTAAGAACTTATAGTGGCCATACTTGGTTCTGAATGCAGTTTTCGGAATGTCTAAATCTTTTACTCGCAACTGACAATAACCCGATCTCAGATCTATATTTAAAAACACGGTAGCTCTTTTCAATTGATCCAAAAAATCATCAATTCGAGGCAGAGGATACTTGTTCTTTATACTCACTTTGTTCAAATGATGATAATCAATGCACATTCCCATCGTATTGCCTTTCTTTTTCACAAACAGAACTGGTGCACCCCAAGGTGAGAAACTCGGTCTAGCAAACCCTCTATCGGTTAATTCTTGCAACTAAGACTTTAATTCTTTTAGTTCGGTCAGAGCCATTCTATACAGAGTTATCGAAATCAGAGTAATTTCTGATACTAACTCAATACCAAATTCTACTTCTCATATCTAAGGTAATCTGGGAAGTTCTTCAGGAAACACATCAGGGAATTCGCAGACAACAGGCACTGATTCAACTTTCTTTTCTAATACTTTTGAATCAATCACATAGGCAAAATAAGCTTCACAACCTTTTTTCACAATACTTAGAGCTTTTATTGATGAAATCACAACCGGTAACCTATTCAAATCGCTAGATTCAATTCAGACTATTTCATCATTCTCGCATCTCAAATCGATAGTTTTCCATTTGCAATTCACAATAGCATCGTGAAAAGTTAACCAATCCATACCCAAAATTATATCAAACTCATCAAAAGGTAATAACATTAGGTCGGCTAGAAAACAAATGTCTCGAAACATTAACAGATAATTCTTGTAGACTTTGTCAACTAAAACACTCTTACCTAGGGGGTTCGATACTCTAATCACAAATTCAGTAGACTCTATAGGAAAGGTCTTACAGGATACTAAATTCATGCATATATACAAATGTGTTGATCCAGGATCTATCAAAGCAATCATAGAAGTATCGTAAAGAGTAAAAGTACCCGTAATCACATCTGGAGACGAAGCTTCCTCTTGAGCTCGAATGGCATAGGCTCTAGTAGGTGCCCTAGCCTCAAATCGAACAGTAGTATCTTTAGTTCCCTTCTGGCTGCCACTCATATTACCTGTATTTCTAGGAGGTCTACCACAAGATACATTGCTACTTGGCCTCAAATTTTGTACAATTTCTTGCTCGACAGACTTGGGGCAATCACGAATGAAATGGTCTAAAGATCCATATTTGAAACAAGCCCGATCATGCAATCTACAATTTCCGGTATGTCTTTTACCATAGTGTTTACACTCAGGGTGATCAGATCTGACATTTCCAACACTTGCAATAGAAGTAGCTGGAGCTCTGAAGCTCGAATGAGTTCTACCACGATCTCTACTCGAATGCCCCACATTAGCCTTTGAACGACTAAAATCATTTGGCATAGACTGAAATGATTTACTTGCGGATCTCTTTCTCATATCTCTAGCTTCAAAATTAGCTTTTCTTTTTTGTTTCCTGAGTTCTTCAGCTTTACATGCTCGTTCAACAAGCACAACCAATTCTTTTATCTTTAAAATCCCAACTAACAAACGGATATGTTCATTCAAACCATCTTTGAATCTTTTACACATTATTGCTTTAGTCGAAACACATTCTCATGCATTCTGGCTCAATCTTACAAATTCTCATTCGTATTCTGTAACAGACATACGACCTTGCTTTAGTTCAAGTAACTCTTTACGTTTCTAATATATGAATCTCTAACTGATGTATTTCTTTCAAAATTCAGCTTGGAAGAATTCCCAAGTGACTCGTTCCTTCGGAACCACGGATATTAAAGTCTTCCACCAATGATAGGCCATATCTCTCAGGAGTGAAATGACACACTTTAGGCATTCATCGGGAGTTAATGACAATTCATCAAATACTCTTATCGTACTCTCTATCCAGAACTCAACTCTTTCAGCATCATCATTCATAGTAGCATGGAATTCTTCGACTCCATATTATCTAATCTTATCGACCAGTGGCTTACTTAACGGAATCAAATTCGCTTGTGGCATAAAAGGGACTTACGGAGGATTAGCCGAGGTTGGGGGTTATTGAACAGCCGGATTAGTTCTAATGTACTGACTGAACCAATCAGTCATCATCTGATAGAAGGCTTGTCTAGCCTCTCCATTATGGTTACTCGTAGTTGGTCTAGAATCGGATGGCGCTGTTTCTTGCGCGGGAGCAGGTGCATTACTCTCGACATCATCAGCTACGGCTCGTTTGGGATCTGTTTGTTATAAAAACACATTTTCATAGTCAGGATTCATCACACTATCGCAATTCATAAATATGGCATGTATAGCTAGACTTATATAAGCTACATTAGTCCTAGAATTGACTAAACCGTAGCTCTGATACCAACAAAATATAACACCCCTAACCCGTATCTGTCACTGGACTAGGGTTAAATGCGTTACCGAACAAATTGAAACATTTTACGAATAATTCATATACATCATCCAGAATTATATTCAAACATTACCATAGAGTCTCTTATATAGGTCATCGAGACCTTAAGCATGCATTAGAAAGGGGTCAGGACTAAACCGAGCTTATACAAAAATTTTCAAAACTTAAACATTTTTCAAAGTTGTACAGGTTACACGTCTATGTGAATAGGCCATGTGCCTCACACGGCTTTAGACACGCCCGTGTGTCTAGGCCGTGCAGAATAGGCCATACATATTGACTTGTCCACACAGCCACAAGACATGCCTGTGTGCCAGGCCGTATGAAAATTAGGGAGGCTACTGACTTGGCCACATACCTGACCACACGCCCGTGTGTCTAACCCGTGGTCGAAATTGACTTGGCCAAACGGCCTAGCACACGCCCGTGTGGTCTGCCCAGGCTCATTTTGAAATGACCCTCAAGCAACATTGCTGAGATACACACCCGTGTCCCTACCCGTGTAGGCAAAAATAGGCCATTTGGCAAGGCCAAATTGCCGTCCAATAAGGGTCCTCCCTACAAGCATAAAACCAAAGACATTTTATATCAAACTCTCAACCATTTCACAAACAAAACATACATCTTTCATTCCATAACATTATTCGTCAATTACATTATCAATATACAAACCAAAACATACCAATTCCTAAGCCAAAATCATACCAGAACATAGGTTTCATAATCTATAATCACACAATTAAATCTCATGCCAAAACCTTACCAAATTCTATAATAGGCACAAATCCAAAACTTACCAAATTAACCAATTCTTTTGGCCATTCATGAACATATCATATTGATCATATTACATCACATTTCATATACCAAAATCAAACCATAATCACAACCAAAACCTAGCCATATCACATGGCCAAATATGCACATATCACAAAACATAATCTAAGTACTTCTAGCCTATACATGCCATACTTCAATATATACATTTTCAAAAGGTACCAAAGTATAATTCGATAGTGTGGTGATAATCCTTGATGATCCTCGAGCTTTCAATAGCTTCGATATCTATAGAACAGTTGAAAAACACACAGAGTAAGCTTTCAAAAGCTTAGTAAGCCATATACAAATAAACTTATCATTCACAACATGAAAGCATCATCAAATTACATATACTCCATGGCCAAATACTATCTCAAACCACATAGTTCATATACATTTCACATATTCCAATTCATTGACACATATAACATATTTTCTCATACTTATAACACATATCATCACTTTTACATATACTTACCTTTTATTCTCAAACATAGTATACATTTTGAACGTATTTGAATCAGATACACATCTCGTATAATCATTTGTTTCTTAGAATGCCCATTGAACCATTCGGAATCATAAGGATATGCGGATATCTCGGAAAGCTCGTATAATGCAAACGTCCCAAACATGGTGTTACATGTAATCAAATATTGATGCCATTGTCCCAGGCAGGGTCTTACACGAAATCAAATACGATGCTAACATCCCAGACATGGTCTTACACGTAAATCATAAGTCGATGTGGTCTTACACGAGACCACATATCGGATCCTATGTCATGGCATACGTCTCCTAACTATTCTTAAGGTTCATACAGGACCTTTTGGATGTCGAAACTTTACCGATACTTTATCGAATGTCTCATATTTCTCAACTCACATAATCATTGATCATAGTTCAATAGCATATAATCAATAGTAATTCAACTCAAAACACATTTATTTGTATATAGACTTACCTCGTACGGATTCGGATAGACAGAATCGGATACTCGATGACTTTCGACTTTCCCCGATCTAATTCCATTTTCTTTAGTTTTTGATCTATATAAATTAAAATTTAACTCTTTTATTCACCAAATCATTCGAATCAATCCAAAAACACATATTTAGCACATTTTACAAATTAGCCCTCATATTTTCACATTTTTACACTTTAGTCCCTAATTCACAAAATCACAACATACACATAATTTCTTTGCACACATGCCTAGCCGAATTCTCATAGTGTTCATACAAGTCCACATATTTCTTTTATTTATCATTTTAGTCCCTCAATTTATAATTTTCACAATTTAGCCCATTTTACTAAAATTCATCAAAAATTCAAAGACAAAATATATCAACCCAACACATATATTTTATTTTCCAACAACTAACATCACAAAGCTCACAATTTCATCAATGGAATATTTCAAAATCATTAAAAAAATTAGAAATTAATACATTGGCTTGATAGTATACAGAGCAACGGGCACAAAAACATAGAAATTATCAAAACTAATCAAAACAAATACCTTAATTAGCCAATTTCTTGGCCAAAACCCTAACAAGCTTTTTCTCTTTTCTTTTCTTGTGATTTTCGGCAACAATGAGCATAAAATGAACTAATTTTATGTTTGGTTTAATTTAATTAACATTATTACCAATTTACCCTTGCATTATAAACATTTAAAACATTCATATCAAGGCCATTAATGTCCACTCATATGTTCAATGGTCAAATAACAACATAAGGACCTCTCAACTATAAAGACATATCAAATAAGCACTTTAGCAATTAGAAGGCCACTTTTACATTTTACGCGGTTAGGTCCTTTTATCAAATTGAGCACACAAATGATTAAATTTTTATACGAAACTTTCACACATGCCAATTCACATATTATAAGCACAAAAAAATAATATTAATATGTTTTTATGACTTAGATTTGTGGTCCCAAAACTACTATTCTGACTAGGGTCTAAACCGGACTGTTACAGATTGTGAATGACTTTTATTTGAATATGAAAAATGTTTGAGAAATGCATGTTTGTTTAGGTAATAAGTTTGGTAATGCTCTGTAACCCTATTCCAGCGATGAATACGAGTTAAGGGTGTTACAATGAGCTATTACGTTAATCATCATCTTTCCAATCTTGAGAAATCTGCTACAGAAACGTCGGTCTAGTTGTAGAAACATCGGTCTAGCTTTTAACTCAGCTATGATTGAACCATCATCAGACAACGAAAATCGAGTATTCATTACTTTCAAGGCAAACATGGATTTTCTACTCAGAGCATCTGCAACCACATTGGTTTTCCCGGATGATAATCAATAACCAAATCATAATCTTTTAACAGTTCAAGCCACCTGTATTGTCTTAGATTCAAACCCTTTTGCGACATCAAGTACAGTAAACTTTTATGATCAGTAAAAATATGACATTTTTCACCTTACAAGTAATGTTGCCAAATTTTCAATGCAAACACTATAACTGCCAACTCTAAATCATGTATCGAGTAATTCCTTTCATGTGGTTTTAGCTGTCTAGAAGCATAAGCTATTACTTTACCTTCTTGCATCAAAACACAACCTAAAACATTCAATGATGCATCACTATAAATCACAAATTCCTTACCCTATTCAGGCTGAACTAATACAGGTGCTTCAGTCACCAAGGCTTTCAACCTGTCAAAACTCTATTGGAATTTATCAGCCCATTCAAATTTCACATCCTTCTGTAACAAACGGGTCATCAGAGAGGCTATCTTTGAGAAACCTTGTACAAATCTCCAATAGTAACCAGCTAATCCTAGAAAACTTCTAACTTTAGATATATTTTTCGGTGGTTTCCAATTAACAATTGTTGATATTTTATTCGGGTCAACTCTAATACCTTTGGCAGATACTATATGTCCAAGAAAACCAACTTCCCGAGGCGAAAATTCACATTTACTAAATTTGGCATACAATTGTTTTTCATGCAAGGTTTGTAACACAATTCTCAAATGATCAGAATGTTCATTGTCATCTCGAGAATATACTAGGATATTCATCAATAAATACCACCACAAATCTTTCCAAATACGGTTTGAAAATTCTATTCATCAAATCCATAAATACTGCAGGTGCATTAGTCAAACCGAATGGCATCACAAGAAACTCATAGTTCCCGTACCTGGTTCTGAAGGCTGTCTTCGGTACATCTAAGTCTTTCACTTGTAACTGATAATAGCCAGGATGGTGATCAATCTTTGAAAATACAGTGGAAGCTTTTAACTGATCAAAAGTCCTTAATACAAGGAAATGGATACTTGTTCTTGACTGAAACCTTATTGAGCTGTCTGTAATCAATACAAAACCTCAACGATCCATCTTTCTTTTTAACAAATAAAACCAGTGCACCCCAAGGTGATAAACTGGGTCAAGCAAAACCTCTGTTTGTTAGTTCTTGCAACTGTGTTTTCAACTCCTTTAATTCAGTAGGAGTCATTTTATAGGGCGCTATGGATATCAGCGTTGTCCCCAGAACAAGATCTATAAAAAATTCTACCTCTCTAAAAGGTGTTAAACCAGGTAATTCTTCCAGAAACACATCAGGAAATTCACAAACAACTGACACTGACTTAATCTTTGATTCAGACACTTTAGTGTCAATACATATGCAAGATAAGCATCATACCCTTTTCTGACATATTTCTATGCTGATATAGCTGAGATTACATTAGACAACCCGTCCAGTTTATCAGATTCAATACGAAGTAATTCACCATTCTGATATTTTAACACAATAAACTTCTGTTTACAATTTACTACTGTATCATGCTGAGTTAACCAGCGCATACCTAGAATTACATCAAATTCATCAAATGGAAACAACATTAAATCAGCCGATAAATAATAGCCCTGTACCATTTACGAACAATTTTTACAAACTTTATCCACCATCACATACTGGCCCAGGGGATTTGAAACTTTAACCACGAATTCAGTGGACTCAATAGGTAAATTTTTAACAGACACTAAATTCATACATATGTATAAATGTGTTGAACCAGGATTAATTAAAGCAGTAATATCAGTATTAAGAAGAGAAAATGTACCAGTAATAGCATCAGGTGCAGAAGTATCCTTATGTGTACGTATAGCATATGCTCTAGCTGGTATTCGTGCTTTAGATTTAGCAGTTGAATCTTTTGTAGCACCTCGGCTACCACTGACATTGCCAGGTTGACAGGGTGGTCTACCTCTCGAGCTAGGATTACTTGGCTTCAAAGTCTGAACAATATTTTTTTCAAGCCTTTCTGGACAATCTTTAAGATAGTGGTCAAGAGAACCACATCTCAAGTAGGCTCTACTTTTCATATGGCACTCCCCAAAATGAAATTTATTACAATGTTTACATCTAGGTTTGGGACTACCAACACTTAAAACACTTGCTACTGATGGAGATAGAGATCTCAGATTAGAACATTGAAAGACTTGGTCTTTTCCAGAGTACCCAATAGATGAGACAGAACGATAGTTTGGGCTTCCATCTCTGCCTGCCTCTTTTCTTTATTTAGTTCTTCAGCTTTATTTTCTCGATCGACCAGTACAAAAATATTCTTTTAATTCCAAAATCCCAACTAACAACTTGATGTCTTCATTTAATCCCTCTTTAAACTATTTACACATAGAAACTTTAATCGAGATACATTCTCTAGCATATTTACTTAATCGAACAAATTCCCGCTCGTATTCAGATACATTCATATTCCACTGTTTGAGCTCTAAAAATTCTTTCTTTTTTTGATCAAAAAATCTGTGGCTAATGTACTTCTTTTTGAATTCTGTTCGGAAAAATTTCCATGTAACATTTTCCCTCTGTAAAACAAAAATGAATGTATTCCACCACTGGTAAGCTGAGTCTTTTAGTAGAGATACAACACATTTTAGACATTTTTCAAGTGTACAAAACAATTCATCCAAAACCTTGATTGTATTTTCTAGCCAAAATTCGGCTCTTTTTGGATCATCATCAGCTATTGCTCTGAATTTTTCTATCCCATATTTACGAATTTTATCTATTGGAGGCTTACCAGTTCTAACAGGTTCGGTACCCTGTGGCATCTCTGGAACCTGTTGAGGAGTAGGAGGGGGAGATTGTTATACAGTAGGATTTGCTCTTAAAAATTCTAGAAACCGCTCATTCATCATTTGAAAGAAGGCTTCTTTTGCCTCGTCACCTCGACCCTCAGGTTCAAGTCTTTTACTACTACTAGATGCAGCTCTTTGAACTGAACCTGGAGCATTGCTCTCAGCTTCCTCAGATTCAGCTCTAGCTTAGTTGGATGACATTACTATATGAAAAACACATTTAAAATGGTCAGGAGATATCACACTATCACAAATTATATAATGGCATGTATAGCTAAACTCGTACTTACTATGTTAGTTCGAGAATCGGCTAAACCATAGCTTTGATACCAATAAATGTAACACCCTTACCCATATCCGTCCCCGTAACAGGGTTACAGAGCATTACCGGAGTTTACAGAACAAATGCAATTAATTCATGTTTCTTACTATTCATATTTGAAACAAATCATAATTCAATCATGTTGTCCCTTTAATGAACCCTCGAGGTCCTATTTATACATTAGAAACAAGTCAAAACTAAATCGGGAACTTATAGAATTTTTTGCGCAATTTCAAAATTTGTTTTAAGTGCAGGGGCGCCTGTGTGGTCAGGCCGTGTGTCATACACGACCAAGTGATACACTTGTGTCTTAGGCCGTGTGGGCATTCAATGTGTGGCACATGGCCACGTCCCAGCCCGTGTTCAAATTAGGGTAGCTATTGACTTGGGTTACACGGCCAGCTACACGCCCGTGTGTTAGACTGTGTAGACTATTTAATTTTTTGAAAATTAGGTGCAGGATTCACACGGCCAAGACACACGCCCGTGTGTTGGGCTGGTGTTTCACACGTCTGAGACACACACCCGTGTCTATGCTTGTACGAAAAATTCTGTTTCTAAATTTTTAAGATGCAGGGGACACATGACCAACCCACACGCTCGTGCGCATAGCCGTGTGTCACACACGGTTGAGACACACGTCCGTGTGTCTACCTGTGTAGAAATAAACAAGGCCATTTCCAAGCCTTATTTCTCACCCAAAATTTTCCTTGTACCTACACTAAAACTTGCATACATATATCAATTCAAGATGTTAAAACTAAGCCAACATTAACATTATACTTGATATATCATCACATGTATTCAAACTTACCTTTTTAAGAGACATATATGTGTTTACCATAATTCAATCTAACCATACCAAGCACACATATATTAACCATATTATAACCTCAAGTATATATTCGCTAAATATACCATTACTAGCCATTCCAATTGCTAGATTATAAACAACTATTTACATGCCAACATTTGGCCAAGTTAACCTATACATGCCATTATACCAAAACTAGTTTACTATTTATACCAAAACAAACTGAAGGATAGTGTGATGATGCTTCGACCGATTCCAACCTTTACGAGCTTTCTAGTACTATAAAAAAAAGGAAAGAAAATTGAGTAAGCATTTCAAATGCTTAGTAAGTTCATATAACAAGAATTTAACTTACCAATCATGCACATTCAAAATAAGTATACAAACATGCATCCAAATCATTATGGCTATTTGCCTAAACACATATGATCTTAATAAATTTGTTAATCATGTATATCATGTAAACATAAAAAATCAAAGATGAGCTCAACATGTAATAACTTTCTCAAACATGTGCTTTTCATATCATATTTTCATATAACATGTGCATTTCTATAATCAATCATCTTAAGTTCAATTCAACCATGTCAAAACTATTCCTATTGAATTTATTTGAAATATTGATGGATACACATGTAGTACACTCAAAGTGTACAAAACTGTAAACTGTCAACTCATATTTAGGGGTACCCGATTAGGGCACATAATCAATAAACACTCTCTCAAGCCATATAATAGGATGGTCATCTGAGCCATGTAACAGAAAGCTTATTCAGGATAAATCAAGAAACTCATAAGAGTTTAGAATAGGAAGCTCATTGAGGTTAACAGGTAACTCTGAAGAGTTATTATCAAGGAGCTCCGGATAGCCATATAACAGGATGTTCAAGCGAGCCATGTCAGGAAGGTCTCAAAGAGCCTATATCAGGATGCTCATAAAGAGCTGCGTTTTTGTCTGCAATATATGCAGGATCACAACTGATCATATAACAGATTGCTCACAAAAAGCTACGGTAGTCCGCAACACATGTAGGATCACTTTTGATCAGGATGCTCGTAGAAACCATATAATGGCAAGCTTGACAGGACTTATAACGAGTTGCTCGTAGGAGCTGTGATGTGTCCGCAACACATGCAGGACCACAACCAATCGGGAAATCCTGTATCCATCAAATTTCATTATTCAAACGAGATTTAATATTTATTGGGCTTTGTCGGATACGTAACCAATTTCATATATTAGGCATTTATACAATTCACATACACAACATTTAATTCAAGCACATAAATATACACAATTTAGTTACACGAACTTTCCTCGTCACTTGTTCGTATACGGAAATCTACTAATCCGATACTTTTTGTTTTCCTCGATCCAACTTAGTATTAGGTCTTTCCGGATCTATATAAATGAATTTAACATTAATTTAATCCATTTCATACTTAATTGAATTCAATTCACGTCCTAGGAAAAATTACTATTTTGCCCCTATACTTTTCGTAAATGACGATTTCGTCCTTAGGCTCAGAAAATGAAATTCATGCAATTTAATCCTTATTCCAAGCCTAACCGATTTTTACATATAACATTTACAGCACATATATTTCATAAAAATAAAAAATTTTCCAAGAATTTTACATCTTTACAATTAAGTCCCTAAATCACAATTTCATGCAAATTTAGTTTACAAAAGTTGTTTATCTATCAAAAACCTTTCATTTTCTACCATAATTTCCAAAATTTTATCATATTCATACATGGAAAAATTTTAATTCTTTGATAACTTTACAAATTGAACCCCAAAATAGCTAGATTAGGCTGTTCCGATCTCAAAAATATAAAAATTACTAAAAACGGGAGAAGATTACTTACCCAATTAGGCTTGCTTGATTTTCTTTTTTTTCTTTAGGGTTTCCATAGAATTTGGGGATGAAGATGATATAAAATGATGATATTAAACATTTATTTTATTTATCATCTTTTATTTATTTCAATTTCTAATTTAGTCTGTTTCTTTTTCTAAATTTCCATGGATGAATCATAAAAAATATCTACTAACTTTTCTTAATGGTCAAATTACCATATAAGGACCTCAAGTTTTGAATTTCATAGCCATTTGATACTTATAGCTACTAGAACTCAAATTTGGATTTTATGTAATTTGGTCCTTTCTATAATTAAACATGAAATCAGAAAAATTTTCTTATCAAAATTTTCATACGTCTTTCCTATCATAATGTAGACCATACAATATTATTAAAATAAATTTTCTTTCTGTCTCGGATTTGTTGTCCCGAAACCACTGTTATTATTTCACTGAAAACGAGTTGTTACACCAAATGACAGTGATAATGATATGCTAATAATGCAAATATGTAGTGGAAGTGAGCAGAATTTCGGTAAGTACATATGTGTTGAATTGTGGATTGTGATATTATTATGACAGGTAATATGTAAGAATACTTGTATGTGATATATGATGTATTGATTTTAATGCACACATATGTGGTGGGATATGTGATGGCTCAATGAGCATTATTGCGACACTTAAAGTGCAATTAAATGTGAATTCAATAAGCATGCATTGTCTATAAGTTTTTAATGTAAATTGATGAATATGAACAAAGATGATGTGCATTAATTTAGTAACTGAAATTGAGTAATTGTGGATATTTTAACCTTGTTATCTCTTGAAACAATTAGATATAGTTGTCATGCCATAGGATTATGAGTACTCACCCTTGTGTTTTGTGATTTGGGCATTGAGGCCCCGAGACAATTTGGAGAGATAAGGGCATATGAGCCAAGCTTCATTTACTAGGATATGTTGGTGTGTTGGAGAGTGTTAGCTAAATGCTATGCTTTGGGGATATGTTCGACTCTATGAGTCATTTGGTGTGTTGGAGATTTTGTATCCAATGTGTGGTGATAGAGCCCACTTTTATGTTTCATAGCCTCAAGTTCCAAATTATCATTTAAATGTGATCTTATTTATTATGATAATACGATGTGAGATGGATGCATAAACATGTAAATAATATGCTAAATGAGTTGATTTAAGCTTCATGAAATTGTTAGTATGTTCTCATAGTAAATTGCATATGTAATTATGGTTTGGGTCTTTTCATTTAACTTGTGAATGCATGTGAATATATCAGCTAGACTTGTGAGTTATTAAAGCATGTATATGTTGTTAGTTTTGATGAATTATTGTAAAATGAATTATTTGAATATGAGTTGATTGTAGTTATATGTGAGTTTTATGATTTAATGAAGCGTGAATATGTTATTGTGACTTGTTTAGAATATGGTTGTGAATGTGCTGTAGCATGCTCTGGTTTAACCTTTGATACTGTGTATACATTGGGGTTGTTTCTATATTCATGGAGCTTGATTAAGCTCGCCCACTCCTTTGAAAACTTTTGCAGACTGTTAGCGCTGTGGTGTGAATGGTGTAGGGATACCAAGTAAGTGATCCAAGTTAGGCTTTAGTTTTTGCATAGATTATATTATTATTCTTTGAACTGTGGGAATAAGGCAATGTGGTAGACTTTTAGTTGATTGATTCCATGATGTTTTGTATGTTTTCATGACTTTATTGATCTTAGTATTTATGGATAATATTGATTGCTTAATCGAACATATTTACGATGTTTTGAATTGCCATTTAGTTGTTTTGACGAATGTTGATAAAGTAATAGATGCATCTTGTTTTGATACAAGTTTGAATGGACTAAATGCTTTAATATGCCATGTTTTTGTTTCCTGAAGCAGATGTATTGATATTCGGGTTTTAAAATCGATACCTCATTGATATTTTGAATGTGCAGGAAGTCATTAACCCAATTTGGTATCGATACCTTATCACGAGTATCGATACACGAGGTAATAAAATTGATACTTTTTGAAACGTACTGATACCTACGTGATTTATTTAGAATTTTTGCTTAGTGGTTTAAAAGCATGTTTAATTATTGTTATAAGTTTGTTTCATGTATGTTTAGCATGCTTATATGATAATCAAGATAGGTTTGTCTTAAAATTTTAATATATGCTAAAGTAAATGTTTTTCGCTTGGTAAAGGGATAATCTATAATGTATGTGATATGTTACTTGGGCTTAACGACTAGGCTGGGTATAAGGTGTTACAATTCACACAAATCCAGTCTAATCTTCAAATGAAAATGATTGATATCCATAGATGAACCAAAGTATACTCAATAACACAACACATTAAGAGACCCAAATATTTTCTTTATTAAATTGTCAAACCAAATAAGACAAGTATTTAACCACCTCAGTGGTGGTTTGCAGTTGGCACTACTGAGTGCCACTCAGCAAATCTCAACTTATCTTGCCTCAACAATCTCCCTTTTTAGAAATTTTATTGAACAAAACCAAACAATATAGGAAGCTAACTACCACAATCATCAATAGCTCCTCTTCAATACAATCCTTACTCTACTAAGCTTAACTAAGTACATACTAAAGTAATTTTAACTAACAATGTTATGCCTAGAATTCGTACCAACAATCAAAATACTAAATTATAGCTAATTAAATAGAAGATAAGGTAAAGTACAACAAAGAAAACATATGCCATAGCATAATGTCATAGTTCCATAGTAGTACAACAATGCCATAACATTATCAATATCAAAATCAAGAAATAAGTATCATCTAAATTATACATACCGGATTGAATAAGATTTCAAAAGAAAAGAAATTCATGTCCACAATAAGGTCTGATTCATCTTCAGCATCTTCAGCAACATTTTTTGGAAACGTAACCAATGTCATCAAATAGAAAAAGAACATATACTTCCCATAAAGCAATTACTGTACAACAACCAAAACACACTCAACATAAGTAGCTTCCCTATCTACTCCCAAATTTATACTTTACTCCTCCTTTTGTTAAACAAACTTGTGAATTAGAATGCTAAAGATCTTTACTCTCTTGATTGATCCAAGGAAAAACGAATATTTAAGAATATGAGGAAGAAAATGATACAATCTAATAAGGAGTAGAAGATCATTGAATTGAGTGAACAATTATGCAAGGATCACTTGCTCTGCAATCCTTCTTTATTACAACCTCTCTATCATCTATTGAATGATCTTTATCTCAGCCCTCATGCTGGCTATTACTTAATTATTTGCTTCAATAGAGGATGTCAGATGATAAATCCTCATTCTATTGAATCCTTCATCATTGCTCGAAGGGCTAGTAGAAGTGGGAATTTCTACCTTCCCTATAGTAGTTGTTTCTTCATGATCTACTTGTTCTATCTACTCAATATCCTCTTCACATGTTTGCTCTGTTGGCTCTGCATTAACATGTGTTGGATCTTGTAACATCTAGTTTTGGTGGGTCCTAGATACAAGCGAGTAGAAAGAGAGAAATATGTGAGACGCAATCCTATCCGTCTAATTGATACTTTCGTTGCATAAGTCCGATGGAAAGTTGACGTTAGAGTATTATGTAAGGATTTTTCTATTAATTTGTTGAGTTGTAAATAACAAGGGATTGATAAGAGTATTGAGGATTTTTGGGTGAATTGGGTTATCGCCAAAGGTATTATACACCCAGTTTATTGAGTTATTATGCTAATTACATTCTAACGGGGAAGTTAGGAAGGGATGAAGGGACGAACTAGAATTTTTAAAAATATTTGATTTTCATTTACACGTGTAAACCATTTATAAAGACAGTCTTAAAAGTTTGAGACATGTGTCAGGTTCCAATAAGGACGTAGGTTACTTATATAGATATTCAGGTTAGAAAAGGGAGAGTTTTTCTTCCTCCTCCTCAAGAAGTATTGTTACCTGAACCTAAAAGAAGTTACAATATTTCTTTCTCCTTCAAGTTGGAGTTGTAGATCTGGATCTTCACCAGTTATTACTCCATGTCAAGGTAAGATTTATGAGTTTGCCTATTATATTGTGAAAGAGTAAGTTTGTTAGGTCAGGTAAATCAGTAAGATGAAGATATAAGGCACTGCTTAGGGATTTACAATGTTAGATATGATGAAACAAGGAGCATATGAATAGGTCTTGATGGATTTTCATGTTCTGTAACAGTAGTTACTGTTGATTTGCATGATGGAAGTCTAGATATGGATTATAGTAGGTGAGAATTAGGTGAGTCTCTAAGCTGACACTTGCATGTATACTGTTCAAATGAGATACTCTGTGGAAATTGATTGAACTATGTAAGAGAAACTTGAAAAGTATAGCAAGAATGTTTGCTGGGAATAACATATATAGTTTGTACGAAATCTGTCAAGTTTAAGTATGTGATAAGTATCCTGATGTTGAATCATGGTTTCATGGTACATCTATTGAATATGTGAATAGATGTGAATTAGTTTGGGGATATGTTAATGCATTAAAGCATTGAGTCCCAAATGATGTTAATGCATGAATAGTTTGTTAAATGAGTCAGTGTCTGTTCCCTACAGTGGAGTTTAAAGCAGTATTTCGGGACTTCAAAGAAAAACTCTAAATGGAAAAGCCCATGGCCATAACACGTTTTGACAAGAATTAAAGGATAGTGATTCATAATGGGGTTCTCTGTGTGTCTTAGGACGATGATGGGCAAACATCACGAAATGTGAGTTTAGACAAATCCATATTGTAAACACATCAGGAAAGGAAATGAGAGCCTTTGTGGAAAATCATAAAATGAAAGCTTTTGTGGCAAATCATGAAATGAAAACCTTTATAAAGAATCATGAAATGAAAGCCTTTGTGGAGAATCTTAAAAAAAAATAGCTTTCGTGGAAAATTATGAAAGGGAATGCCCTTGCAGTGGATTATGAAGGAACAACCTATGTGGTGAGTTTGCAAGGAAAACTTTTGTGGCGCACTCTGGATGGATTGCTCTTAAGGCGTGTTTTAGTAAGGCTCTCGGTGATGAACTATGAATGACGCTCTTTGTGGCAGGCTTTGTATTAAGTAATTGGTGTATTTGGTATGGCTCTTAAACGTAAACAATGAAATCAGTAAGTACGAAATGTATCTATTGGCTATATGGTAAGGTATTTTATAAGACTAAGACTTAATCGAAGATAGTGAATTAAATAGATACAATGAAGTAATAAGTTAGTATTGAAAATGTATTTTGAATAAGGACATAAAATTTATATGATCGAAGGAAGTGTCTGTCACCTATGTATGTGTTTCTTCTTGACTCATGATGAGGTGATGGCTTGAAGATTCAAGAATGTAAGGAAAGTATCAAAGACATTGAAGAGAAGGAAATAGTCTCAGAGTAAGGTATGATAATGGACAAGTATAAAAGAATAATAATTGAGGAAGTATTCACTAAAGACTTAGGTGAAGGATACGAACAATGAGATCATTTGTATAAGTTTTCAGTTGCGATGCGAAAATATGACACATGTAAATAATGTTTTTATCACTGAGTTCTTATGAACTTACCTGTGTGAGTAATATGTTACAGGAGGGACGATGTGAGTTTGTGCCAGGAGGGATGATGCCAAGATTGCACCAAGAAGTGGTGTATTGGGTCATTATGCATATAGAGCGAGTTAGAGCTGCATTTAAAGTCTATATTGCTACTTAGAAATCCATGGTTTGGGGTATCTGTAATAGATTAGGTTTTTAAATTAAATATCATTGCAATTTAATTACCTCGAGTAGTAGTTGTATTTACTCAGTTTATATACTTATGTATTTTATTTTGCAATTTTGTAGTTAAGTAAGTTATCATTATCTATAAATAATATAAGTAAATTATGTCAGGACTGCCGATACGCCCCGTGGCATAGTGGAAAAAATATTCCAGTGATCCATAGCCAAGGATCCATGTACAAGGAGCAAAATGGGTTGAAAATATACCTTTTTTACTGAAAACATTGAAATAATGCTTGTAACACCCTCAGCCCATATCTGTCGATGGATTTGGGCTACAGAGTATTACCGAAGCATAACATCATATACTGAACATTTTATTATAATAAACAAATCACATTGTAAATCATAGCAACATCAGCCAAAATCATACATACGGTCCATTTTACGAGCCCTTGAGGCCCTAAAAAGACATTGGAAATGAATTGGGACTAAATCAGAAACATATGAATTTTTTTGAAATAAGGCAAATTTTTTTCAAACTGCAGGGGTCACATGGCCAGGAGACACGCCTGTGTCTCAGGCCGTGTGGGCATTCGAAATAGGGAGACACGGCCGTGTCCCAGCCTGTGTCCGTACCCGTGCAACTCTTTGACTTGGGTCACACGGCCAAGCCACATGCCCGTGTGCTAGGCATTGTACCCTTCAAAATAACCCCACATGCCCGAATGCCAGGTCGTGTGCTAGGTCATGTAATAGCCTGACTTGCAACCCTTTCAAAGTTACAGGGGATACACGGCTGTGTCCCAGTCTGTGTGTCACACACAACTGAGACACACACTTGTGTCTCTGCTTGTGTGGACAAAAAATAGACCATTTCCAAGTCATTTTTCTTACCCAATCAAGCATGAACTGTAACACCCCTAATTCGTAACCATTGTCGGAATAGATTAAGAGGCATTATCGAACTTATAACTCAATTCAAAACAATCATATGTCAAATACCATCTCATTTCAATAATATAAGTCATTCATATTCAATATGAATTTAATACGAGCATACAAAGTCTAAATCATGTATTCGGGACTAAACTGATAACATAAGAAAGTTACAAAAGTTAGAAAAAAATTTCAACTTTTCAAAGTTTACACGCCCGCATGAATAGGTCGTGTGCCTCACACGGCATTAGACACGCCCATGTGTTTAAGCCATGGTGAAACAGCGCATACATACTGACTTGTCCACACGGCCCCAAGACACGCCCGTGTGCCAGGCCGTGTGGAAATTAAGGAGGTTACTGACTTGGCCACATGGCCGACCACATGCCCGTGTGACACACATGACCAATAGACACGTCCGTGTGTCTAGGCCGTGTCAAAACTAGAGGGTATACTGAATTTAATTTGTAAGGTACCCCAGGGGACACACGACCATGTAAAGTGATCGTGTGTCGTACACGACTGAGACACACGCCCGTGTCTCTACCCGTGTGGACAAAAATAGGCCAATTGATTAGCCAATTTGCCACCCCAATTGAGTCAAACCTACAAACACCAAACCAAACATATATATACACAGAAATTTCAGCCAATTTCTAAACCAAACCATACAACATTCATGTCATAACATTATCAACTATTTACATGCTTATAAACTCAACTCAATTGTGCCAAAACATATGACCAATTCATATCAAAACATAGGGTTTCATAATCTCTAAACTCATGAGCAAATCTCACACCAAAACTTTCCAAACTTACCATTTCTTTAGTCATTCATGAACACATCAAATAGATCATTTTGTAACACATTTAATATACTAAAATCAAAACATAAACACAACCATATGAGGCCATATCATATGGCTAAATATAAACATTGCAAAACCTATCCAAAGTACTTATAGCCTATACGTGCCATACTTTGCTATATACATTTTCAAAAGATACCAAAATGAGATTCGATAGTGTGGTGACGATCCTCGATGATCCCCAAGCTCATAGCAGCTTCGATAACTATAAAACAATGAAAACACATACAAAGTAAGCTTTCAAAAGCTTAGTAAGCTTGTACTAAATATAACCAACATTTAATATAATACAAACATCAGTATCTAATAGACACTTATTAGTTCTCAAATCATTTATCAATTCTAATCCATCACAAATAAATATGTTCATACCAACTTATCAAGCTTTATACACACCGTATCATTTACCATATAGGTTTCGTACATACCTAAACTTTCCCGTATTTATTCATTTCCATTCTTAACTCCCATTTGAATACATTAACTCTTTTCGAAGTCTTTCCACGCTTTAAGAATTCACACACTTAGTGCTTTAATGATTAGCCAAAGCTAAAATGATCCCGCACACTTAGTGCCATCTCAAATAGTCTAGGCTACATTAGTATCGCACACTTAGTGCCTCATATAGCCAAAGCTATTCCATTTCGCACACTTAGTGCTATTTATAACCGCGGCTATTTCAAATCGCACATTGAGTGTCGAATACCTTCGATTTATCCACTTTCACAAAGCATAGTAAAACATCTACACAATTCATGCATCTTCAAAGCATTAAAAGATGATTATAATATCATTTATTTAGTATGAACTTACCTCGTACTCGGAATTGTCGATTTGAGTCGTCTACTTGATTATCTTTGACTTTCCTCCGTCTAAATCTGAATTCCTCTTTTCTCATCTAAATGGATTCAAAGTTAACCCTTTTATTCACCAAGTCAGTCAATTCAATCCACAAACATACATTTAGATCATTTTGCAAACTAGCCTTCACATTTTGACACTTTAGTCCCTAATTCACAAAATCACAAAATACACATAATTTGCATATACTCATGCTTGGCCGAATTCTCCTAGTATTCATACTAGTCCACACATTTCATTTTTTCACATTTTAGTCCTTCAAATTACAAATTTCACAATTTAGCCCATTTTACTCAAATTCATAAAAAAATCCAAGGATAAAACATGTTAACCCAAAACATATCTTCCATTTATCAAAAATAACTTCACAAAACACATAGTTTCATCAATGGCACATTTTAAAATCATCAAAAAAATTAGAAGTTGAAACATGGGCCTGATAGCATTCATAGCAACGATTACAAAAACATAGAAATTATCAAAAACCGAAACAAAAACATACCTAAATCAAAGCTTAATAGTGCTGAACCCTAGCTTTCTTTTCTCTTTTCTTTTCTTTGATATATTTGGCCAAAATGATGGAAATATGAAACAAATATCATGTTTTATTTATTATAATAGGTTTATTTGCCTATTTACAAATTTAACCTTTATTAAAATATATAATAAACATATATTCAATGGTCATTAATTCCATCAAAATGTTCAATGGTCAAATTGCATCATAAGGACCTTACAATTAATGAGCGAAATCAAATAGGCACTTTTAACAAATAGCAGGCAACTTTTACATTTTACGCGACTAGGTCCTTTTATCAAATTAAGCACACAATTGATCAAATTTTCGTACGAAACTTTCACACATGATAATTCACATAAAGTATGCACGAAAAATAATATTTAAATATTTTTTGACTCAAATTTGTGGTCCCGAAACCACTATTCTGACTAGGGTCTAAACTAGACTGTTAGATGAACCTACAATCACTTTTACACATATGAACTAGCATTCAAATTTCCTTAAAACCAAGCATAAATAAGCAATTCCAATATGGTATATATGTATACATCAAACCAATATGCCTGAATGGCACCTCAATTACAACATCAATACATGTACAACTATATGCTTAAATTTGCCATAATGTTCGCTGACTTCGGAACTAAATTTGCATAAACTTAAGCCATTTATATTACCTGACAACCAAACACCAAAAAAGGTACCAATTGTACCATTCCACTACCAACACCAATAAAATTTTATGCCATTGATAAGAAAGATACCAAATAACCATATTTCAAACATATCATAAAACATTCACAACATACATTTTAAAACTAGTCTTTCACATCTATTTATTCAAACACCTAACTAAGATATAAATGCTAGCATAGCACTTAATTCATCAACATTAAACCATTCATAAGTGATTTCGTCCATATAATTTTATCAAGTCAAAAGATACATGTATACAACCTAGAAGATAAAGTGTTCAAACAGATAACTTAGTAGTTCATTATTGTACTAAAATTAACTAGACACATATATACTTATATACTTATATTGCCACATATACATGCCACAATCCCAAAAGAGTTAAAAAACTATTAATGATGATGGATAGTGTGAGCTGAAGTTTCGTCCCGTCCCAAGTTAGAAAAAGTAATCTACAAAATGACACACAAAAATGTATAATCTTATAAAGCTTAATAAGTACATAGCAATTTATTTAAATCAACATTAAGCTTATTAATTGTAGTGTCCAATTTGACATCTAGGACTAAATTGAAAAAGTTGCAAAATGTAAGTTCTAGAAGCTTTAAGCATGAAATTTCCATGAATTGTTAATTAGAGGTCCTTAAATAGAAATTTTCCCAATTTCTATTTTTATGGACAAAAATGGGCATGAATAGGAAAAATTTGAAAGAAAGGCCTTAAGGGCATTTTTGTTATTTGGTTAATAAAAGAATAAAAAGGGAAAAATAAGTCAAAAATTGTGTCCATCTTCCTTCTCCTTAGCTGAATTTCTCAAAGGGCCATAGTTAGGGTTTTGTTCATCCTTTCAAGCTCGATTGTAAGTACATCCTAGCCCTATTTTTAATGTTCTTCATGTTTCTAAAATCCTTGAAGCATGATCTAGCTATTTCTACCATTATTTTGAGCTAGGGTTCATGTTAAAAAACTTACCCATGTGTGACATGCATGTATTTTGGTGTTTAATGGAGGAATATAAAAGTTTGATGCATGATAAACATATTTTACTAAGTGGTTTTTCATGAAAACACCTAAAAAGGACCTTTTTTGTAAAAGTTGTAAAATAGGTGGTTAAAAATATAATTTGAAAGAAAATGTGGGCTGATATAAGTATGAAATAAGTTCGGCTAGGCTTGGGTAACAAATAAAATAAACACATTTCATTTTACGAGCCTAGGGGCTAATTTGTAATTGTGTGAAAGTTTAGGGGCAGAATTATAATTTTTCTGAAGTATGATTTATGGACTATCTTGAACAATGTGATAATTAAATAAGTGAAATTTTCTATTATAGATCAAGGAAAATGGAGTCTGGACCTAAACCGATGAAAGAACAAGATTGTGGACTAAATTGAATAGGAGCCATATTTTGGGTACCGAGGTAAGTGTAACACCCCTAACCCATATCTATCATCGGACTAGGGTTAACAAGACCTTAAACTTGCTTTAGAAAGAGGTTACCTTAAATGTGCTTTAGAAAGAGGTCGAGACTAAACTGAGCAGATACAAAATTTTTCAAAACTTAAACATTTTTCTAAGTTACAATGGTCACATGCCCGTGTGAATAGGCCGTGTGCCTCACACGACATTAGACACGCTCGTGTGTCTAGGCCGTGACAAAATAGGGCATACATACTAACTTTTCCACACGACCACAAGACACGCTCGTGTGCCAGGCCGTGAGAAAACTAGGGAGGTTACTAACTTGGATCACACAGCCAACCACACACCCATGTGCTAGCCCATGTGCCACACACGACTGATAGACACGCCCATGTGTCTAGGCCATGTCAAAACTGTAGGGTATACTGACTTTAAATCATAGGGTACCCCAGGGGACACACGATTGTGTAACATAACCGTGTGTCACACACGACTGAGACACACACCTGTTTCTTTGCCCGTGTGGACAAAAATAGGCTATTTGCCAAGCCAAATTGCCACCCATTAAGGGTCCTCCCTACAAGCAATAAATAGGTAACAATTGCATCAGAAATTCAAACAATTTCAATCGCATACATACATTCTTCATGTCATATAATCACCAACTAATTTCATGCTTATATTCAAACCAAAACATACCAAATCATAAACCAAAATCATAACAAAACATATGATTCATAATTTCAATTTACTTCATCTATTCACATGCTAAAATCTTACCAAAATGACCAATTCTAATAGCCATTCATGAACACATTATATTGACTATATTGCATCACATAGCTTATACTCAAAAGTCATTTATAAACACAACCAAAACCACGTCATATCACATGGCTAGATATACACATTACCAAATATATTCAACGACTTCTAGCCTATACATGCTATACTTCAAATTTACATTTTCAAAAGGTACCAAAAATAGAGTTCGATAGTGTGGTGATGATCCTTGATGATCCCCAAGCTCCCGGTAGCTTCGATAATCTATAAAATAGTTGAAAACACACACAAAGTAAGCTTTCAAAAGCTTAGTAATCCATATACAAATAAATTCATCACATAACACATTTCTAAAACATTTCATTCATGTAGTTCATGGCAAAATGTAACCACATATCTATAATTCTTATATAGCTCAATTGTTCACAATTCAACTACATATGTACATCTCATTCTCAAATAACTCATACATATTTCATATGTCCACATATATACATATGCTCAACTTTCATTCTCAATCTTAATATACATTTCAAATGTACCTGAATCGGGTACATGTTCACATAATCATTCATTTTCTCGGAATGACTGTTGAACCATTCGAAATCAAATAGGATACATGGATAGCCCAAAAAGCTCGTATAATGCCAACATCCCAGACGTGGTCTTACATGTACTCAAATATCGATGCCACTGTCCCAGACAGGGTCTCACACGAAATCAAATGTGATGCCGATGTCCCAGACATAGCCTTACACGTAAATCTCAAATCGATGCCAATGTCCCAGATGTGATCTTACACTAAATCACATATTGGAAATCCTATGTCATGTGACAGCCCTAAATTGACCCTAGTCGAAAAGTGGTTTCGGGACTACGAAACAGAGTCTTATAAATAATTAAAAGTTATATTTTGTGTTTATGATGTGAGTAAATGCATGTGTGAAAGTTTCATACTTTAATTTGGTCAGTGTATGTGAAATTTATTAGTAGGGACTTATGTGAGACAATTTAGAAATGTGCTAGGCAAGTGCTAAAGTGGCCTATTAATATATGTGGGAAAGTGCTTGTACTTGCATGTCAAATTAGCCAAACTATAGGTAGTGGCCGGCCATGCTACAAATTATATAATCAAATGTGAATTTTATATTAACTTTAATTAGCTAGATGCCATATTAGTATGGAGGATGTAATAAAATAAAGAAATGATAATTAAAGGAAGGAAATGGGTGAAAGAAACAAAGTCTTCATCCATGTTTCTTCCTAGCCGATTCTAAAAAAAGAAAAGAACAAGAGCATTCGGTGATGAAAACAAGTTGTATTCTTTGGTTCTTCTTGGCCGAAATGAAAGGAGGAAGAAGGGAGGAAAGCATTCAGTCATCTTAGGTTAATATTAAGGTAAGGTGTTCATATTAGTTCTTGAAATTTTAGTTGATCTTGAGTGAGATATCAAGTTATTTTTGTAACCCATGATGAAATTTTGATTTTGGAATGAGTAAGGTTTTCGACTATGGTAGTTAATAATGGTGAGTTTTGTTGTTTCATGTTAAAGTTAGGTGAATGATGATAGATGAGTGTTTGAACTATAAAAAGAATCATAGGTGAGCATTAGATACTAAGGGAAAGAATCGGCTACCTTGTTATGAACTAGGGTCGAATGTGAGTTTGGTTGTGTTTGAATATTACATGCTTGGTAGAATGGTGGATGAAAATGCCGAATGTGGTCTTTGGTTTGGGCATAAGGAATAATAGTATGCATAGGTTTCGGCTTTGGTAGTACCTGTGTAATTATAATTAGTTCATTTTGATGGTTTGGCATGAGGTGATAAATAAAAGTTTAAAGGTAGCTTAAGTTAATTGATGCTCACTAATGATTTCGAATTGAAGCTTTGTTAAGTTGTGAAATGAGTGGCCGAGAGAGCTATAGACTATTGCCGGATGTATGTTGGGTTAATAGAGTCTCCAAATTGATTATATGTGTGTATGCTATTAGAAATTCAAGGAATTCTCGGCAAAAATGTGGTTAGGGGTTAAGTCATGGGAACTTGGGGGTATTCATATGTGGACCTTAAGATTTTGTACAATATGACTATGTGAGTTAGGTGTTAAATAACTTAATCATGTGTATGCATGACCGAGTATAATCGGCCACATGAGTAAAGAAATGGGTTAATTGATATGTGGTAAATGTTAAGTGTTAAACGAAATGGAAATGATATCATATTGGAATATGTATACTCGACCACATGAATGAATACATAGATTGGTGTTGCATGTATTCGGCTATAAGTAAGCATATTGGTGGCTTAATCTTGACTTAGAAAATCGGCTAAAGGAGAATATTGGCTAATATGTTGAATTTGATTCGTGATTTCATACATATATGACTCTAATGCCTAATATATATGGGCTAAGTACCTTGAATTCCTCTTTGATGTTCAAAATGATTAAATCAATTTATTTGTTAATATTAAGCTCAAGAGCAAAGGGAAACTAAATCCGATAAAGGAAAGGAAAAGGTGATCGAATAGCCGTTGAAATCATTCAACAGCATCCGAGGTAAGTTTTCGAGTAATGGAACTTAGATTATGATTCGATTAGATCATGTTATAAGCAAATCAAAATCATGCTCTTTGTATGTAGCTATTGAGCCGAAAATGATAATGCTTGATAAGTGACTTGTGTTTGAATTCTAGTTATGAAAATGAAATATAGATGTGTCATGATTTATTGATTTGTGCATGAATATTCAGATGATAACCGGGCTAAGTCCCGAAGGCATTTGTGCTAGTGACTAATTCCGGGCTAAGCCGCGAAGGCATTTGTGCGAGTTACTATATCCGGACTAACTCCCGAAGGCATTTGTGCGAGTTACTATATCCGGGCTAAGTCCCGAAGGCATTTGTGCGAGTTACTATAACCGGGCTAAGTCCCGAAGGCATTTGAGCGAGTAGCTATATCCGGCTAAATCCCGAAGGTACTTGGTTTGGGAATGAGCAATCTTACTGTAAAAATTTCAATTAATACGCTCGTAAAACCCCAACGATGAGGTATGTTTTGTATATGCATTGGAATAATTGATTCCTTTTAAATAGTATTCGCTCAATCGATTAACAAGCTTCCGGCCTTTAGTCAAGTTGATTCCTTATGTATGAATATAAGGGTTGGAAATGTGAAGTAGGTATGATTGTGAGAATATGTGTATATGAAATTATTCGTTTAGTCATATGAATGCTATACTTCAGTTGTGCATGATTTCATTACTCAAAACTTACTAAGCATTAAATGCTTATTCCGTTTCTTTGATTCTTTGTTTTATAGATTTTGGTTCGTCAGCTATCGGATTTGGGAGTGTCAAAGTCGAAGTCATCCACACTATCAAAGCCCTTTTGGTACTCTTTTAGTTGAACTCTGAAAATGGCATGTATAGGACTACCCTTTTGTTGTTGGTCATGTACCTTTCGGTAATGTATATATTTGGATAGCCATGCGAAAATGGCTTATATATATTTTGAGCATAGCGTTATAATCATTTTGTATGTTGTTCATGGAGTGTTATGGAAATTTTGGTAACGATTAGCCATTGGAATGGTTAATCACGATCATTTTGGTGCTATGTATGACAAAATTTTAGTTGATCCATGGAAAACCATGAAATAGGTAAAGTTTACCTTAAAAATAGATGCTGACAGCAGCAGTGATGTGGATTTGAAAAATCACTAAAAATAGTAGGAATGGAATTAAATAGTGAATAAATTATGTAATCTAACCTTGATGAATCTATTTTCATATGAAAGTAACGAAACGATCATATGAGCCGTATTTTATGAGATGTTTAAGTTTTTGTTAAACAGGGCCAGAGCGATTTCTGGATCCCCTGTTCCGACTTTGGAAATTCAATATAAATTAACCAGAGATAGTTATAAGTCATGCCCTATATGTACAGATTCCTTTTTGAGTCTAGTTTCTTTAGAAGTAGACGGTATAAGTAGTGAAGCCCTGTACAGGGAGATATGTAAGTCGTAATGCATGAAGGTCAGAGTAGTCGAACCCTAAAACAGGGGAGAGTTTAACTAATAAACTGTACTAATTGGCTTGACCAAAAATTTTAGAAACAATTTTGTAGATGGACATATGAGTCTAGTTTCAGGAAAAATTTACGGAACTTGTTTTCGAGTTTTGGAACTCGAGATATGATTTTTAAGGTGACAATGACACAGTTAGCCAGCCTGTCTGGAAATTTTAAAATGGACTGTGCAAATAAATGAATTAAGACTGTCTAGGACTACCGTAATACGTTTGGGTCTAGCTATACATGCCATTATGTGTTTATTTGATAGTGTGGTGATTTCTGACAGTTAAAAGTGTGTTTACTTATAGAAATGGATCCTGATCCCAACCGAGCGGTAGCTGATGATCTTGAGAGTGTAGCACCTGCTCCCGCGCAAGGGACAGTGCCGGCGGACTCTCAACCTATTGCTAGTAATCAGAATGATGAAGCTAGACAAGCTTTTTATAGCGTGATGAATGACCGGTTCAACCAATACATTTGAACTAATACGGCTGTTCCACAACCTCCATTCCCGACTAATACAACCCCCGCACCTACAATACCTCCGGTAACTGACCAAATAAGGTCAAATAAGCCCCCAGTTGACAGAATCCGAAAACACGGGGCTACTGAATTTAAAGCTACGGACAGCGATGATGCCGAGCAAGCTGAATTTTTGTTGGACAACACTATTCGGGTACACGATGAGTTATCTTGCACACCCGATGAGTGCCTAAAGTGTACTATCTCCTTGCTACGTGATTCTGCCCACTATTGGTGGAATACGTTGACTTCTGTTGTGCCCAGAGAGCAAGTAACTTGGGAGTTTTTCCAAACCGAGTTTCGAAAAAAGTATATCAGTCAGAGATTCATGGATCAAAAACGGAAGGAATTTCTTGAACTTAAACAAGGTTCCATGTCGGTTACTGATTATGAACGAAAGTTTGTAAGGCTTAGCCGGTACGCTCGAGAATGCATTTCTTCAGAAGCTGTGATGTGTAACCGTTTCGAGGATGGACTGAACGATGATATAAAGCTGTATGTTGGCATTTTAGAAATCTGAGAATTTGTGGTACTTGTCGAACGAGCTTGCAAAGCCGAAGAGCTCAGTAAGGAGAAAAGAAAAGCTGATATGGGAGCAAAGGAGTTTCATAAGAGATCTTCGGGAAAGCCCTTTCAACAGTCATCGAAGAAATTTAGAGATGACTTAGGCCGGTCTAGAGACACTTCGGGTTTTTCTAGACGAGATCGTGATCGACCCCCTGTGAGTACACGAGTCACTTCGGTCGCCAGTGTTGGAAATGATCATCGAGACAGAACAGAGTGCCAGTATTGTGGTAAATGGCATTCGGGGAGTTGTAGATTCCATGACCGCTCCTGTTACAAGTGCGGATCAGTTGACCACTTTATTAAAGATTGCCTGAGATTGTCTGAACAGAATGTAAATCAGAGTGGAAAACCGGGTGCTACCACTGCTCGAGGAAGACCATCTAGAAACACAGGAAATGCTAGTGGCGGTCAGAGAGGATCTAGAGATGCTACAACTAGATCTGAGGCTCGTGCTCCTGCTAGAGCTTATGCTATACGCGCACGCGAGGATGCTTCCTCGCCAGATGTTATTACTGGTACTTTTACTCTCTTTGATACTAATGTGATTGCTTTGATTGACCCTGGTTCTACTCATTCTTATATATGTGAAACCTTAGCATCCAGTAAGACTTTACTTGTTGAGTCTACTGAGTTCGTAATTCGAGTGTCGAATCCCTTGGGTCGTTATGTACTTGTTGACAAAGTGTCTAAGAAATGTCCCCTAGTAATCCGAGGTTCCTGTTTTTCGGCCGATTTGATGCTTTTACCGTTTGATGAATTTGATGTTATCCTCGGTATGGATTGGTTGACCGTACATGATGCAATTGTAAATTGCAAAAGAAAAACCATTGATTTGAGGTGTGTAAATAACGAATAATCCGAGTTGAGTCTACGGACTTGAATGGGTTGCCAGCTGTAATAACATCGACGTTGGCTTAGAAAAATGTAAGAAAGGGGTGTGAAGCATACCTTGCGTATGTACTTGATGACAAAGAGTTAGAAAAGAAACCTGAATCTGTGCCGGTGGTTTGTGAATACCCGGATGTTTTTCCCGAAGAATTACCGGGTTTACCACCTATTCGGGAGGTAGAGTTTGGTATTGAGCTTGTACCTGGGACTACACCGATTTCGATAGCTCCGTATCGTATGGCAACAACCGAGTTAAAAGAGTTGAAAGCTTAGTTGCAAGAGTTGACGGATAGAGGTTTCGCTCGACCAAGTTTCTCACCTTGGGGTGCACCAGTATTGTTTGTGAAAAAGAAGGACGGAACCATGAGGTTGTGCATCGACTATCGTCAGCTGAATAAAGTGACAATAAAGAATAAATATCCGTTACCGCGTATTGATGATTTGTTTGATCAACTAAAGGGAGCCTCGGTGTTTTCAAAGATAGATTTGAGATCGGGTTATTATCAGTTGCGAATTCGAGATTCAGATATACCCAAAATTGCTTTCAGAACGAGATATGGTCACTATGAGTTCTTAGTGATGCCGTTTGGACTCACTAATGCCCCTGCGGTATTTATGGATTTGATGAATCGGGTCTTCAGACAGTATTTGGACCGATTTGTAGTTGTGTTTATTGATGACATCTTAGTCTATTCAAGAGATGAGACCGAACATGCTGAGCACCTGAGATTAGTGTTGCAGATTTTACGGGATAAACAGTTATATGCTAAGTTCAGTAAGTGCGAGTTCTGGTTAAGAGAGGTTAGCTTCTTGGGTCATGTGGTATCTGCATCGGGCATTCGAGTTGATCCTAGCAAAATTTTAGCCATACTTAACTGGAAGCCTCCGAGAAATATTACTGAGGTTCGGAGCTTTTTGGGACTAGCCGGTTACTACAGACGGTTTGTAAAGGGTTTCTCGATGATAGCCACTCCAATGACGAAGCTACTTCAGAAAGATGTTAAGTTCGAATGGTCAGAAAAATGTCAGAAAAGTTTCGATCAACTAAAAACTTACTTGACTGAAGCTCCAGTGCTAGTGCAGCCCGAATCAGGCAAAGAGTTTGTCATTTATAGTGATGCATCCCTACTTGGGTTGGGTTGCGTATTGATGCAAGAGGGTTGAGTTGTGGCTTATGCGTCGAGCCAATTGAAGCCACATGAGAAAAATTATCCGACCCATGATCTCGAACTAGCTGCCATCGTATTCGCTTTGAAAATATGGCGACATTACTTATTTGGTGAGAAGTGCCATGTATATTCGGATCACAAAAGTCTCAAATATTTGATGACTCAAAGAGACTTGAATCTGCGGCAAAGACGTTGGCTCGAGTTGTTAAAAGATTATGAGCTTGTCATTGACTATCAGCCGGGAAAGGCTAATGTGGTTGTGGATGCTTTAAGTCGTAAATCACTACTTGCTTTACGAGCGATGAATGTACACTTGTCTGTTCTATCCGACAATGTGTTAGTAGCAGAATTAAAGGCCAAACCATTGTTGATTCATCAAATTCGTGAAGCTTAGAAAGTCGATGATGAATTGGTTGCAAAACGGGCTGAATGTGTTTCGAATATGGAATCAGAGTTTCAAATTGATGACAACGATTGTTTAAGGTTCAGAAGTCGTTTGTGTGTTCCAAGGAATTCAGAACTTATTTCGATGATTCTGAACGAAGCTCATTGTAGCCGAATGTCAATTCACCCGGGGAGTACGAAAATGTACAACGATCTGAGACGTCAGTTTTGGTGGCATGGTATGAAACAAGACATTTCCGATTTTGTTTCGAAGTGTTTAATATGTCAGCAAGTGAAGGCGGAACATCAAGTGCCTACGGGTTTACTTCAGCCGATCATGATACCTGAATGGAAATGGGATCGAGTCACGATGGATTTTGTATTTGGGTTGCCAGTATCGGCAAGTAAGAAAGATGCGATTTGGGTTGTTGTTGATAGACTGACTAAGTCGGCTCACTTTATCCCCGTACGTACGGATTTTTCATTGGATAAACTAGCTGAATTGTATGTTTCTCAGATTGTGAGATTACACGGGGTACCTATTTCTATTGTGTCGGATAGAGATCCGAGATTCACCTCGCGATTTTGGAAGAATTTGCAAGAAGCTTTGGGTACCAAGCTGCATTTTAGCACTGCTTTTCATCCCCAAACCGATGGTCAATCTGAGCGGATAATTCAGATACTCGAGGATATGTTGAGATGTTGCATCCTTGAGTTTAGTGGTTCATGGGAACGGTATTTACCTTTGATTGAATTCTCTTACAACAATAGCTTTCAATCAAGTATTAAGATGGCACCTTACGAGGCTTTGTACGGTCGTAAATGCCGCACACCATTGTTTTGGATGGAGCTCTGTGAAAGTAAGATTTTCGGAGTTGATTTGATTAAAGATGCTGAGCAGAAAGTAAAAATAATTTGTGAAAGTCTGAAGGCAGCATCAGATCGTCAGAAGTCGTACGCGGATTTAAAACGAAGAGAAATTGAGTACCAGGTGGGAGACAAAGTGTTTCTTAAGGTTTCACCTTGGAAAAAGATACTCAGATTTGGCTGTACGGGCAAACTGAGTCCGAGATTTATTGGGCCGTATGAAATCTCCGAACGAGTTGGTCCAGTTGCATATGGTTGCTTTTACCCCCTGAACTTGAAAGGATTCACAACATTTTTCATGTTTCGATGCTTCGACGTTACAGATCTGATCTTTCGCACATAATTAGTCCATCAGAGGTTGAAATTCAATCTGACTTGAGTTATGAAGAAGAACCGATTCGTATCCTAGCTCGTGAAGTGAAAGAGTTGCGAAACAAAAGGGTTCCGTTAGTAAAGGTGTTATGGCTCAAACACGGAATCGAAGAAGCTACTTGGGAAACCGAGAACTCTATGAAAGAACGATACCCAAACCTATTTACCGGTAAGATTTTCGGGGACGAAAATTTCTTAAGTGGGGGAGAGTTGTGATAGCCCTAAATTGACCCTAGTCGGAAAGTGGTTTTGGGACCACGAAACCGAGTCTTATAAATAATTAAAAGTTATATTCTGTGTTTATGATGTGAGTAAATGCATGTGTGAAAGTTTCATACTTTAATTTGGTCAGTGTATGTGAAATTTATTAGTAGGGACTTATGTGAGACAATTTAGAAATGTGCTAGGCAAGTGCTAAAGTGGCCTATTAATATATGTGGGAAAGTGCTTGTACTTGCATGTCAAATTAGCCAAACTATAGGTAGTGGCCGGCCATGCTACAAATTATATAATCAAATGTGAATTTTATATTAACTTTAATTAGCTAGATGCCATATTAGTACGGAGGATGTAATAAAATAAAGAAATGATAATTAAAGGAAGGAAATGGGTGAAAGAAACAAAGTCTTCATCCATTTCTTCCTAGCCGATTCTAAAGAAACAAAAGAACAAGAGCATTCGGTGATGAAAACAAGTTGTATTCTTTGGTTGTTCTTGGCCGAAATGAAAGGAGGAAGAAGGGAGGAAAGCATTCGGTCATCTTAGGTTAATATTAAGGTAAGGTGTTCATATTTGTTCTTGAAATTTTAGTTGATCTTGAGTGAGATATCAAGTTATTTTTGTAACCCATGATGAAATTTTGATTTTGGAATGAGTAAGGTTTTTGACTATGGTAGTTAATAATGGTGAGTTTTGTTGTTTCATGTTAAAGTTAGGTGAATGATGATAGATGAGTGTTTGAACTATAAAAAGAATCATAGGTGAGCATTAGATACTAAGGGAAAGAATCGGCTACCTTGTTATGAACTAGGGCCGAATGTGAGTTTGGTTGTGTTTGAATATTACATGCTTGGTAGAATGGTGGATGAAAGTGCCGAATGTGGTCTTTGGTTTGGGCATAAGGAATAATAGTATGCATAGGTTTCGGCTTTGGTAGTACCTGTGCAATTATAATTAGTTCATTTTGATGGTTTGGCATGAGGTGATAAATAAAAGTTTAAAGGTAGCTTAAGTTAATTGATGCTCACTAATGATTTCGAATTGAAGCTTTGTTAAGTTGTGAAATGAGTGGCCGAGAGAGCTATAGACTATTGCCGGATGTATGTTGGGTTAATAGAGTCTCCAAATTGATTATATGTGTGTATGCTATTAGAAATTCAAGGAATTCTCAGCAAAAATGTGGTTAGGGGTTAAGTCATGGGAACTTGGGGGTATTCATATGTGGACCTTAAGATTTTGTACACTATGACTATGTGAGTTAGGTGTTAAATAACTTAATCATGTGTATGCATGACCGAGTATAATCGGCCACATGAGTAAAGAAATGGGTTAATTGATATGTGGTAAATGTTAAGTGTTAAACAAAATGGAAATGATATCATATTGGAATATGTATACTCGACCACATGAATGAATACATAGATTGGTGTTGCATGTATTCGGCTATAAGTAAGCATATTGGTGGCTTAATCTTGACTTAGAAAATCGGCTAAAGGAGAATATTGGCTTATATGTTGAATTTGATTCGTGATTTCATACATATATGACTCTAATGCCTAATATATATGGGCTAAGTACCTTGAATTCCTCTTTGATGTTCAAAATGATTAAATCAATTTATTTGTTAATATTAAGCTCAAGAGCAAAGGGGAACTAAATCCGATAAAGGAAAGGAAAAGGTGATCGAATAGCCGTTGAAATCGTTCAACAGCATCCGAGGTAAGTTTTCGAGTAATGGAACTTAGATTATGATTCGATTAGATCATGTTATAAGAAAATCAAAATCATGCTCTTTGTATGTAGCTATTGAGCCGAAAATGATAATGCTTGATAAGTGACTTGTGTTTGAATTCTAGTTATGAAAATGAAATATAGATGTGTCATGATTTATTGATATGTGCATGAATAACCGGGCTGAGTCCCAAAGGCATTTGTGCTAGTGACTAATTCCAGGCTAAGCCCTGAAGGCATTTGTGCGAGTTACTATATCCGAGCTAAGTCCCGAAGGCATTTGTGTGAGTTACTATATCCGGGCTAAGTCCCGAAGGCATTTGTGCGAGTTACTATAACCGGGCTAAGTCCCGAAGGCATTTAAGCGAGTAGCTATATCCGGCTAAATCCCGAAGGTACTTGGTTTGGGAATGAGCAATCTTACTGTAATAATTTCAATTAATACGCTCGTAAAACCCCAACGATGAGGTATGTTTTGTATATGCATTGGAATAATTGATTCCTTTTACATAGTATTCGCTCAATCGATTAACAAGCTTCCGGCCTTTAGTCAAGTTGATTCCTTATGTATGAATATAAGGGTTGGAAATGTGAAGTAGGTATGATTGTGAGAATATGTGTATATGAAATTATTCGTTTAGTCATAGGAATGCTATACTTCAGTTGTGCATGATTTCATTACTCAAAACTTACTAAGCATTAAATGCTTATTCCGTTTCTTTGATTCTTTGTTTTATAGATTTTGGTTCGTCAGCTATCGGATTCGGGAGTGTCAAAGTCGAAGTCATCCACACTATCAAAGCCCTTTTGGTACTCTTTTAGTTGAACTCTGAAAATGGCATGTATAGGACTACCCTTTTGTTGTTGGTCATGTACCTTTCGGTAATGTATATATTTGGATAGCCATGCGAAAATGGCTTATATATATTTTGAGCATAGCGTTATAATCATTTTGTATGTTGTTCATGGAGTGTTATGGAAATTTTGGTAACGATTAGCCATTGGAATGGTTAATCACGATCATTTTGGTGCTATGTATGACAAAATTTTAGTTGATCCATGGAAAACCATGAAATAGGTAAAGTTCACCTTAAAAATAGATGCTGATAGCAGCAGTGATGTGAATTTGAAAAATCACTAAAAATAGTAGGAATGGAATTAAATAGTGAATAAATTATGTAACCGAACCTTGATGAATCTATTTTCATATGAAAGTAACGAAATGATCATATGAGCCGTATTTTATGAGATGTTTAAGTTTTCGTGAAACAGGGCCAGAGCAATTTCTGGATCCCCTATTCCGACTTTGGAAATTCACTATAAATTAACCAGAGATAATTAGAAGTCATTCCCTATATTTACAGATTCCTTTTCGAGTCTAGTTTCTTTAGAGACAAACGGTATAAGTATTGAAGCCCTTTACAGGGATATATCTAATTCGTAATGCATGAAGGTCAGAGTAGTCGAACCCTGAAACAGGGGAGACTTTAACTAATAAACTGTACTAATTGGCTCCACCAAAAATTTTAGAAAATATTTTGTAGATGGAAATATGAGTCTAGTTTCAGGAAAAATTTACGGAACTGGTTTTTGAGTTTTGGAACTCGAGATATGATTTTTAAGGTGACAGTGACGCAGTTAGCCAGCTTGTCTGGAAATTTTAAAATGGACTATGCAAATAAATGAATTAAGTCTGTTAGCACCTCGTGTTCGACTCCGGCAACGGTCTCGGGTACGGGGTGTTACATGTCATGACATATGTATCCTAGCTATTCTTATGGTCCCTATGAGACTTTTCGGACGTCGTCACATTCTCGAAACTTTCTCAAATTTCATATATTTAGCTCTCATATCCATTCACCACAATTCAAATATCATATAAGCAATAATAATTCAATTTAACACATTTATTTGTATATTGACTTACCTCATACGGATTCGAACGAACGAAATCGACTACTCGACGACTTTCGACTTTCCCTGATCTAAATCCGTTTTCTTTGGTTCTTGATCTATACAGATTCAAATTTGACTTATTCAATCTCAAATTCATTCAAATCAATCCATTTACTCATATTTAGGGCATTTTACAAATTAGCCCTCACATTTTCACATTTTAACACTTTAGTCCCTAATTCATAAAATCACAAGATACACAAAATTTCTTTAGACATATGCTTAGCCAAATTTTCATGTAGTTCATATAAGCCCACATATTTCATTTATTTCACATTTTAGTCCCTCAATTTCTTATTTTCAAAATGTAACCCAAAATACTCAAATTCATAAAAATTCCCAATACAAAACATAGTAATCTAACACATATTTTTCATTTGTCATCAACTATCATCACAAAGCTCATAAAAGTATCAGCGACATAATTCAAAATCATCATCAAATTCAGAAATTGAGACATGGGCTTCATAGAATACAAAGCAACGATCACAAAAACATAGAAATTATCAAAAACCGAGCAAAAACATACCTAAATCAAAGAGGACCAAGGCTAAACCCTAAACAAGCTTTTATCTTTTCTTTTCCTTAGTTTTTCACCAAGGATGAACATAAAATGACTAATATCATGCCTTTGTTTTATTTTAATTATCATATTAACCAAATACCAATTTTACCCTTTGTTATAAAACCATTTAATCTTTAAACATAAGGCCATTTATGTCCATTAATAATTTCAATGGCATAATAGCAACATAACATTATTCAGCTTTATTATTTAAAAGCCATATAGGAACTTTTAACATATAACATGCAACTTTTACATTTTATGCGATTAGGTCCTTTTTCTAAATTAAGCACTCCAACGGTCAAATTTTCACACGAAAATTTCACAGATATCAATTCACAAATTATAAGCATAGAAAATAATATTAAAATATTTTTGACCCAGATTTGTGGTCCTGAAACAACTATTTTGACTAGGGTCTAAATCGGGTTGTTACAGTAAGTTTGTGTGTAACTAATGCAACACTACATTATTATGTATTTAATGCTTTAATATTGCATGAATTGTATAATTGTCTTTGTGGATCTAATTAATGAAGACTCGATGATGATTCAATGAGTTCGATACCTCAAAATCCCGATTGAACCTTAGGAATAGTTAGGATACAATTGTCATGACATTAAGGTTATGTGTGATCCCATGTAAGACCATGTCTAGGACATGGCATTGGCATCGTTATGAGATCCCATGTAAGACCATGTCTAGGACATGGCATTGGCATCGACATGTGATCCCATGTAAGACCATATTTGGGATATGACATTTGCATCGATATGAGACATCGTGTAAGACCATAGCTGGGCTATCGACTTCGATTTATGATCCCATGTAAGATCGTATCTGGGATATGGCATTGGCGTCTTACTATGTTTATGAGAATTCCCGAGTATCCTTTAGTATTCCAAGTGGTTCAACGGGTAATCCAAAGATTATGTCAAAGAGATAATAAGGTATGATCATGTTGAAATGGTACAGGTACGTACACAAATCTCATAAATATTGAGATTATGAATCAAGGAGACCTCGATAAGATGTGAATGAATGAATTGTGATCATGAGTCTTATTGTACATTATGCAAATGACATGACTTAAAATGTAACTATGATGCTTGATGACATTATGATAAATATTATTATGTTATGTGTATAATAATGTATGGTTAATGTTGTTAATTATTTATATGCAAACTTACTAAGCTTTATGCTTACTCCCCTTTCTTTTCCATTTCCTTATAGCGTCGCCAAGCCAGCTCAGGGATCATAGGACATTAGGGCTTGATACATACTATCAAACTAAACTTTTGGGTATAGTGAATTTAAGTATTTTGAGTATGGCATGTATAGGGACTTGGTCTTTTTGTTATATGTCATACTGGGTTAGCCAAATGTGTTTGCTTTTAATAAGTTGATAATTCATTTTGTATATGGTCATGAGATATGGCTCATATTAATTATGGGGATGTAATCTTATTCATATATGCATGCATGTGCTATGGTCACTCATGTTGTGGTTAAATTCATTTAGCATGGATGAATTGTGGGTATGATCATGGATGTTTGATGATGGAAGTGTGAGTAAGGCATGAATGTATGTAATGGAAATAAATTTGATAATTCATATTGCGTGTGAATTTGGTAAGCTAGGTCTAAATGAAATATGAAGTCTTAAGCAAGTATAATTTGACAAGAAGTTGATATGCATGAGCCTTGCTGTGAATGTGTAAGTGCTCAATTATGGTATGTAGGATGTCATTGAGATGTGTAAGTATGCATGTGTTATTAAGGGTGACAAAAGGCTTGGAAAATAGCCTCAAAGTTGTCCACACGGGTAGGCACACGGGCGTGTGTCTAGATCATATGTGACGCAATGGTCTGCCCCATGGGCATGTGATCCGGCCGGGTGTCCCCTACACCCTAATTAGTTTAAATAAAATGCCCTCTAGTAAACATATGGGCAGAGGCACGGCCGTGTGTCTCAATCGTGTTAAGGATACAGCCGCTGGACATGGGCGTGTGCCCAGGCCGTGTGAAGTCTACACTTAATTTTTAGAATTTAATTAGCCACACAGCCTAAGCACACGGGCGTGTGAATTGGCCGTGTGACCCTAATTATGTTGATGACATAATAATTAGAGAGTTACACGGGCTGAGAACATGGGCATGTCCCAAGCAACACGGGTGTGTGTGACCACACGACCTACCCATACTGGCGTGTGACCCTCCAAAACAAGAAATTTTTCAAAGTGTCGCAAAAGTTCTGAAAGTTTTCGGTTTAGTCCCAAACCACACCCAATGTATGTTCTGGGCCTCGAGTGCCCATATAAGGGACAATATACATGTGAATGAAAAGTTTGAAAATTGGGCAAAATTTTATGGCCTGGCTTTGTGTGAATGTTTATGTTTTAGTTCGGTAACGCCTCGAACCTATCCTGACGTCGGATACGGGTAAGGGGTGTTACACAATCTATCATAGCCGAATAACAATTAGGTCCCTAGGAAGCTCTATATTTCCTTTATTTCAGAATTTCACTGTAAAAACCCTAACCCGTATCTAATACCCGGATAGGGTACGAGGCATTACTGGACTTAAGCAGAACCAAACATACAAAACCGAGCCACAAAATTTCATTCAAACTAAAAACCATCAATAAAAGTAAATTTGTCCCTATTATGGACCTACGAGTCCCAAAACATACATCATTAGTGGTCTGGGACTAAACCAAGAACTCACAGAAATTCTAAGAAAATTTCTAGGTTAAAGCCTCACACGCCCGTGTGGAGGCAATGCACACGCTCATGTGCTTGGGGACACGCACATGTCCCACACCTATGTGGAATTATTTGATTTATTTTCCAATTCAAACCTACAAGGGTTTTCACACAGCTGAGCGCACACCCGTGTCCTTGGCCTGTGTTCCTTCATGGCCTCGGACACGCTCGTGTGGTAGCCTGCGTGATTTTAGTGAGCATTCTATTTATGACATCATCATACAAATTTGAGGCACACGGCCAAGCACATGCCCGTGGCCGGAGGCCGTGTCCTCTACACGGTTGAGACACACGGTCATGTCTTTGCTCGTGTGTTTACTACCATGCATGTTAACCTAAAATTCAAGGTGCAGGGGACACACGGCCGAATGACACGTCCATGGGGCTGACCGTGTGTCACACATAGTCTAGACACATGCCCGTGTGTCTACCTGTGTGGACCATTTAAAGGCTACTCTCCAAGCCATTGGTCACCCTTAAACAATCATACACTCCCATATGTTCAACGACATATCCCATGATATATTTGGACACTTAAACATGCAATATTATAGCATCACTATGACCCCTTTTTATACTCGTCCATTTGTATTCACACAAACTTATCTTTTAGTCATTCCACACAAATTTCATGGTTTACCACGTTCATTATTATCAATCCATTATGAGTGCTAAATCATGCAACCCCATACTAGCAAATAAATAGTCATCCATTAAACCAACACATACACATCTTGGAATGCATGCAAAGGTAAACTTAGGGATACATCCTAATCATTAATATGGACCAAATCACATGGCCACATACAAAATAATCAATGCCCAAATGATTCATTGCACTTGGCTACTTCAACATGACACATATACACAAAATAGACAAGTTTCCTATACATGCCAAGACCAAAATAATTAAACCCTTTTTTATCCAAGATTCTTGAAGATAGTGTGATCCGAGCTCCGACGTCCCCTGATCCTTTGAGCTAGCTTGACGTATCTAAAGAGAAGGGAAAAGAGAGGAGGGTAAGCTATAATGCTTAGTAAGTACACATACAAATAATCTATATTTTTGCAATTATTTATAATCTAAGCATAATTACTTATCCATTATGATACTTTTCATCATGTCAAATGTATACTTACCTTCCATATTCATATGCACATGCTTATCCAAATACATATCTTTCATCATATCATCATATACTAAGTCTTCTTAGGGTTTTAGTACATACCTATGCCATCTTGCACACATATGGCTTACTTAAATTTTACCTTCAGAATTCATATTACGTTACCCGTTGAACACTTGGAATATGATTCTGACGCATAGAAGAAATGCACCGAAATGCCTGATCGTAACCTTGGCTACCTGACAGAATGTGCACCGAAGTGCCTCATATCATAGAATCACATGCCGCTCTTAGCGGCGCTACTCAAAGATCTAAAAGAGTATCCGAACGTAACTCAGGATACCCAGCACCCGGACCCTAGCATGTATCACATATTAAATGAGCTCATAACACACAAAACTATCCTAGTGACATGTCACTTGTATCCTCAACTATTTCTAAGGTTCAAATGGGATTTTAGACTTCCAGACCATTATCGAACGTACTCGCATAAATGGTTTCTTTCACACGGCCAATGTCTCATAGACATATATCAAGGCATCAAAACATGTTATATTATCAACTTAGCCAAATAAGCATATTAAGCATACAAATATTAATAAATCATTTAATAACAATAATTAATGTATTTACTTGCATGTGTATTTACCTCGGTACAAAATATTAGAAATCGAGCCTAAACCTCGTAAACCTTGTTCTTTCCCCGATCAAGGCTCGTATCTCAATTCCCTTGATCTATAATACAAAATTTAGCTCATTTAATACATACATTACTCAAAATGACCAAAAATTCATACTTGGGTAAAATTACTATTTTACCCTTATACTTTCATATATTTACAATTTAGTCCCTAAGCCCGAATGATAGAATATATGGGGTGTCTTAGTTACCCAAGCCTAGCCGATCATTTTTCATGTTCATAACAGCCCACATTTTCCTTCCTTTCACATTTTTCTACCCTTTTCTACAACTTTTACAAAATAGTCCTTAAAGCCCTTTTCACGAAAATCTACTTAGTAAAAGTTGTTTACCATCCTTTAAACTCTCATATCCCTCCATAAATCATCAAAACATAAGCTTCTCATGCATGGGTAAATTTCTAAACATGAACCCTAGCATGAAATATGGGTAGAAATAGAGAGAGCAAGTTACCGAGATTTCAAAAATACGAAGAACATTAAAAACGGGGCTTGGGAGCACTTACTATAAAGCTTGGAAAGCTTGAAACCCTAGCTACAGAGAACCATAAAATTTTGGCAGAAACATGGAGAGAATGAGCTGATTTTTGGCTTATTTTCCCTTTTTTATTTCATTAATATACCAAATGACCAAAATGCCCCTAATACCTTTCCTTCAAAATTTTCCATACAAGTCCATTTTTGTCCAAAAATTAGAAATTGGGAAAATTTCTCTTTAAGACCTCCTAATAAATAATCCAAAGCAATTTCATACAAATTTCTTCTAAAACACAAATTTTGCAACTTATTCAATTTGGTTCCAAATTTCCAATTGGACACCTTATACTTAGAATTTCTTCATGAAACTTTAACACGTGCATATATTTATATTCTAAACCTCATAAAAATTATAAAAAAATATTTTAACATCAGATTTGTGGTCCTGAAACCACTATTCCGACTAGGCCCTATTTTGGGATGTTACATTCACTATGTATAATTTTCTATTTTTCAATTCAATCCCTATTTGACAGTTTCATCAAAAATCACTTAACAAAATTTGTTTAACTATTAATAACTAACCATTTTCTTCCATAAAACATCAAAATTCTTACACATTGATTAATGGTAAAACCCTAATACTTTGACAGTTTCAAAAATTAGTCCCTAGGATTAAGCTACAAAGATCCCGAAAACATAAAAATAGTTAAAAACGAGACAAAATCTACTCAAATGAAAGAAAAAGAGTGATGGATAAAATTTTCAAGCTTCCATGGTTTCTCCTCCTTCAATATTAAGTTGAAACTATGAACATGTATGCTTTATCCTTTGTTTTCTGTATTTTAATATCTTTTAATTATCAAATTACAACATTAGCATTATTAATTAATCTTTATAATACCATTTTTAATGACCATAAAGTATACTAACAATTTATATAGTCTAATTGCAACATAAGGACTCATACTTTAAAGGTCTATAGCCATTTAATACCTTTAGCTACTAGAACTCCAATTTCGCACTTTATGTGATTTAATCCTTTTCATCAAATTAAACATGCAAACGGTAAAATTTTCTTAACGAAATTTTTATACAGTAATGCTAGCATACTGTAGACATTAAAATAATAATAAAATAAATATTTTTACGTCGAATTTGTGGTCCTGAAACCACTGTTTCGATTTCACTAAAAATAGGTTGTTACAACTCTCCCCTTAAAAGAATTTTTGTCCTCGAAAATCTTACTAGAAAAGAGGTTCGGATATTGCTTTCTCATAGCTTCTTCAGGTTCTCAGGTGGCTTCCTCTATCCCGTGTCAGTGCCACAGAATCTTTACTAAAACTATGCTTTTATTTCTAAATTCTTTAACCTCATGAGCTAAAATTTTAGTCAGTTCCTCGCTGTACGACATATCAGGTTGAATCTCAACATCTGCCGATGAGATAACGTGTGAATGGTCAGATCGATACCGCCGCAACATAGACACGTGAAACACATTATGAATCTTTTCTAACTCTGACAATAAAGCTAATCGGTACGCTACTGGTCTGATTCTTTCAATAACCTCATATGGCTCGATATATTGCAGACTTAAATTTCCTTTGCAACCGAATCAAAGAACTTACTTCCAGGGCGACACTTTCAAGAATACTGTAACACTCTTCACCCGTATTCAATGTCAAAATAGAGTTACAGAGCATTACCTAACATATTATGCAATTAAACATACATTTGACATATATTTACAAACTTCATGTAATCATCATTCAACAACATTCACCTTGTCCCTAATAAGAGCCTATAAGGCCCTAAACAAGCATTTGAGGTGGTTCGAGACTAAACCGATCACTTATGAAATTTTTGGAAAACTTAGAAAATTTTTTAAAATATAAGGGACACACGCATGTGTGGCCCGACAGTGTGTCTCACATGACCAAAGACACGCCGGTGTCATAGGCCATGTGGACATTCAAAATGGGATCACATGGCCGTGCCCCAGCTCATGTCTGACCCTATGTAACTCTCTGACTTGGATCACACAGCCAACCACATGCCCGTGTGAGTAGCTCGTGTGCCTTTCGAAATGGCCAACACGCCCATGTGCCAGGCCAAGTGCTAAGCCATGGCAAACCTGTAGGGTATACTGACTTATGCCACATAGCCAATCACACAACCGTGTGCTAGGCCATGTGGAGCATACTGACTTGATTTTTAATTCAACACCAGGGGACACACGACAGTCTAACCTGACCATGTGTCACACGTGGCTGTGTAACCTGACTATGTGTCACACACGGCTAGACACACACTCGTGTCTCTGCCCATGTGGAAAAAAATAGGCTATTTACCAAGCCATCTTGCCACCCAAATTTTGCATACACCTACATCAAACCAAATGGCACCAAACATAGCATAAATATACAATCAAACCAGTCTCAACCAAGCACAAATCATACCATTTCAACACCAAAAAATAGGAGGCACAAAAATATCACAATATGCCACTTAGTTGTATACCAAAACTCACTTTCTCAAATCATCTATGTGGACACATCCAATTATGCATCATTTTGCCTAAACTCACAAGCATACCAATTATCTAATATCAACCATTTAGTATCCTTGATTTCCAATTATCAAGAAGCATCACATATCCATCATCAAACACATAACTAAGCTATATGAACATATATATATATACATCACCAAATATGTCAAAATAAGTCAACTCTCATTGTAACTGCTCGATTTTAGGCCTAGTCGGAACAGTGGTTTCGGGATCACAAATTTGACGAGGAAAATTTTACTTTTATTATATTTTTATGCTTTATAATTTTATGGAATGATTTCATGAAAATTTCATTCGAAAATTTTAATGTTTGGGCACTCAATTTAGTCAAAAGGACTAAAATGTAAAAAGTGGAAAACTTGAGTTCTAGAAGCTATAGGTGTCTAATTGCTATGAAATTTTAAATTGGAATGATAATTAGACCACTGGTTAATTTTTTTGACAAAAATGGACATGAAATGGGTGAAATAGAATATTTTTAAGTTGGGGGTATTTTGGTCATTTAGTAATTAAAATGAATTAAAAACAAAATTAAAAGCCAATTTTTGTCCATCTTCAACCCTTTGGCTGAAACTTGCATGGAGAAACCATGGCTAGGGTTTTTCAAGCTTCCAAGCTCGATTGTAAGTCTGTTCTTGCCCCGTTTTTAATGATTTTTACGTTTTTGAAATCCTCGTAACAAGATCTACCTATTTCTACCATTTATTTCAGTTATGATAAAGGTCTAGGGTTTGACCCATGTTATAAATTTGGGAATTTTGATGCTTAATGGTAGATTATGCATGTTTATGGTTTGAGAAACAACTTTTGCTAAGTGATTTTCGGTGAAAATGCTTAAAAGGACTAAATCGTAAAAGTTATAAAAGATATAGTGAAAGTATGTTCTAGTCGAAATTGTGGGCTATTGTAGTGATGAAAATGATTCCGCTAGGAAAAAGTGTAAATATGACAAAGTTTAAGGGCAAAAATGTAATTTTTCCATATATGATTTTTGGGTCGCAATGAATAATGTGACTAATTAGTAAGCTAAATGTGATATTATAGATTAAGGAAAATGAGATTCGGGCTTAAATCGGGAAGGTACGAGATTATAGACTAAAATGGAACAATTAGCCATGCTCGGATTCGAGGTAAGTTCGTGTGATAATAATAATGCAATGTGATACTTGAATTGCAAATTATATTATTGTCTCATAAATTGAATGAGTTTTCATACGGATGTATTCGACGAGAATTTGACAAGTAAGTACCAACGATAATGTTACCGTTGATTGTGAATGAATCTAAATTGGTAAGTTGAATTGAGCTTGTTGAGTTAAAGGTTATTGTATGCTATGGATAAGAAGTGATCTGCAATATGTCTATGATGTGTGATGACAATGTGATGAATTGTGATTTTGTGTTAAAAAGCAAATATCATGATTATTAACATTATGTGAAATCATGAGCTTAATTACCATCATGAGATATATGATTCGGTCCTAGGGACAAGTTTTGATGAGATGTGTACTCAAAGAAGCCCCAGGTGACCTTGAGGAATGCTTAGGATTCGGATATCATGACACCATGGTCAATAAGATCCCATGTAAGACCATGTCTAGGACATGGCATCGGCGAGACGAGAGGCAGTGTAAGACCATGTCTAGGACATGGCATCGGTGTTGATATATGTGTCAGTGTAAGACCATGTCTGGGACATGGCATCGGCTTTAATATGTGTGCCAGTGTAAGACCATGTCTAGGACATGGCATCAGCAATGATATGTGTGCTAGTGTAAGACCATGTCTGGGACATGGCATAGGCACCGATATGAGGCTTCGTATAAGACCATATCTGGGATATGGCGTCCACATGTGGATCCATGTAAGACCGTGGCTGGGACATGGCTTTAGAACTTGATTTGGTGTATGATGATTCCAAACGTCCTTTAGTATTCTGGGTGGTTCAACCGGTCATTCAATATTATGGTTAAGAAGTGGAATAATATGTGAAAAGTGTTGAAAGGGTACAAGTATGAACACTAAGCTTATGGTTATTGAGACTATGAAATGTCGAGACCTCAGTGAGCTAAGATGTATGAATTATGATTATGAATTTTGTTGCAATGTCATGCTAACTTGCATTGTGTAATTGACCATGGAATCCATGAAATGGTGAGTTCATGATTAGTTGCAAATGAACTTATCATAGTTATCATCATATTGCACTAAAACAGTTTTGGACAGCAGAAGTAGTCCGACTTTGAAAATCCACCAAAAATTGTGAAAATTGAGTTGGAGGTTGAATAAAATATGAAATTAAATATTCCTGAGTCTAGTTTGAGATAAAAGAAACATTGTAAGCTAAATAATTTCATATTATGAGATATTTGACTTTTCGTGAGACAAGGTCAGAACTATTTTAGATTCCCCTGTTCTGATTTTGTAAAATCATTAAAAATTTTATAAAAATAATTATGGGTTATAATTTATATTCATAAAATATTAAATGAGTCTATTCTCAAAGGAAACAAATGGGAACATCATATGAATTCCTTATGAGGAGATAATTAAATTTTAGTGAAGAGGGGTCAGAACTGTCAAACTGTGAAATAGGGATAACTTTGAAGAATAAACTGTACTTATTGGCTAGATCAAAAATTCTAAAATTTTTATGGTAAGAAGATATGTGAGTCTAGTTTACGAGAGAATTAGCGTATCTTAATTTTTAGTTCCATAGCTCTAGATATTAATAATTTAGTGACTATGACTTTAGAAGACAGCTTGACTGGAATATGAGGAAATAGTGGAATTATGTGCAACTTTGATTGTGTTACCATGAGAATATGTTGATAGAATTTGGGAAAAGCACGTTAATAAATTTATTATTATTATTTTTTGTATGGACTTACTAAGCTATAAAGCTTACCCCCTTCTTTCCATTTCTTTAATGTTGTCAGGTTAGCTCAGGTTTGGAGATCGTTGGAGGCAGCATCACACTATCAAATTATCAAGTTGGGGTATTAATAAACCTTAAGTGTTTTCAAGTGAGTGGCATGTATAGAGACTTAATACTTTCTAATATGTGTTTCACGATTTGGCCAATTGAGTTGGCTTACAATGATTCAATTGTATATAGCCATGAGATGTGGCTTTTATTGATTATTGGGTTGTAACCCTATTATATGTGCATGCACAACCTTAAAAGTTTCATGTGTTGTATGTTTGTGACTTGATATGGTGTGCAATGTCTTAAACAAATATGTTATTCTACGCATGGAAAATATGTTGGTATTTTATAAAGTCATGAGTTAGCCTTGAATATGAATGTTTGATGATTAAGTTGAAATGTTTTGTTATGATGGTAACCACGGTATAAAAGTATAAGTGGTATTATAATAGACAAGGCCAAATGAGAATGAGAAACACAAGTATGGTGACATACAAATGTTATGTTTGTAACTTAATTAAGGATGTGTAACCTTTAATTGGATACCATGTTTTACGCCTTTGATTTTGTATAAGTGTGTGAGGGATTAAGGTCGACCAAGGCTTGGAAAATAGCCTATGTGTTGGCCACACGGACAGAGACACGACCGTGTGTCTCAGCCATGACACTGCGTAGCACACGGGCATGTATCTTGGCCGTGTGACCTTAAAATATTGCTGACGTCATAAACAGAGAGTTACATGGGTTGAGGACACGGGCGTGTCCAAGCCACACAAGCGTGTGTGACCACACGGCCTACCCACACGGGCGTGTGACACTCCAAAACTAGAAAATTTTCTAAGTGTTGTAAAAAAGTTCGTAGTTCTCAGTTTATTCCTGAACCACTCCCGATGTATGTTTTGGGCATCGTAATCCCATATAAGGGACATTATGAATATGAATTAATGTTTTTAATTTGAAAAAAAAATTTTATTGCCTGGTTTTACATATTTGTGTACGTTTAAGTCCAGTAATGCCTCATACCCTGTCCCGGCCTCAGACTCGGGTAAGAGGTGTTACACTCATGGCTATATACAAAACCAAAAACTTATCATTTACAAGCCAAATCAAATGGCTAACAACATTACTAACATATATACCAAAATGACCATAATTCCTATACATGCCATATACCCAAAATACATAAGTTCAAAAGTACCAAAGTGATAGCTTGATAGTGTGATTAGGTCTCCAACGATTCCTGAATTCGAACTAGTTTTGATTTCACTATAAAACACGAAAAAATAAACAATGTAAGCTCTAAAGCTTAGTAAGCTCATATGGTAATAAACTCATCTTACCATACAAACAAAATTTAAATAATTGATATATCAATATACAACTCAAATAAATACACAAACCTATCATATATTCATTTACAATGTTAAATGAGAATTTCACTAGTTTCTTCGATTCAAAACTTATACAGTTCATGTACATACCTGTAGCATCTCGTATCAATCTCATACACATCCATATCTTTCATATACCCATTGAATCATTTGGAATACTATCGAATACTTGGGAATCTCGCACCCTAAGTGCCACATACATAGCCGAAGCTATCACAATCTCATATCACATAAATGCTCACTTTCAAGCTATCAACGGGTCTGATCACACAAGCTTACGAGAATCCGCAACACATGCCGGATAACTCAGCCACCGGTAGGACGTACGAACCAGCACCCTAATCACATAACCCCTAATGACATGTCATTTGTATCCTGATCTATTCCTAAGGTTCAACTGGGATTTCACATTTTTGAATTGTCATCAAATGTGTCCACAAGGTCGTATTCACAATTTATGCAATATTAAAGCATTTTAAACACAAATATAACAATGCTTATTACATACGAAATTACCTCGAATGTAAAAATGACAAAGTAGATCGACTAATCCAACACCTTGTTTTTCCCCAATCTAAATCTGAATTTCGCTCTTCCTGATCTGTATAATATCAAATTTAGCTTATTTAATCATCAATCAATTCAATTAAGTCCAAAATACACATTATAGCAACTTTACACTTTTACCCTTAATATTTTAACATTTTTACAATTTAGTCCTTAACTCATAAAAAATGCAAATTCACGAAATTCCTAAATGAAAATATTTCAAAAAATATAGTTAAGTCCCTAGTAGCCCATATTTTTCATTTATTTCACAATTTAACCACAAAATTTTAACATTTCTCAATTTAATCCCTAAATGACAATTTTTTTTCAAAAATCACCTCATACATTTTCTATTGATAACAAAAATACACATGGATTCATCAATGGAAAACCCTAAAACTTTAATAGTTTTGCAAAATAATCCCTGGGCTAGCTAGACCAAGCTGCAACGATCCAAAAAACATAGAAATCATTAACAACGGGACAAAAACCATACCTAAATGAGCAAGAGAAGCTTGGTCGAATATCAACTCTAGTTATGGCTTTTTATTTCTTCAAAATTCAATGGAAGGATGATACGAAGAAGATGATATCTAAATTTTATGTTATTTTACTTAAGTTATTTATTGAATTACACATTTAACCTTTGTTATAAAATAGTAAAAACCACTTAAGGACCTCTATTTTCATATTCCATAGCCATTTAGTACCTTTAACTAATAGAACTCAAAATTTTCACTTTACGCAATTTAGTCCTTTTATCTAATTAAACATTCAAAAAATAAAATTTCTTAACGAAAATTTCACACAATCATACTGTCATGCTATAGAAATTAAAATAATAATAAAGCAATTATTTCAACTTTGGATTTGTGGTCCCGAACCACTATTCCAATTTTACTAAAAATGGGCTGGTACAAATACTCTATCGTCGTCTTCAAATTCTATGTCTTTACATTTAAGATCTGCATATGATTTCTGACGATCTGAAGCTGCTTTCAAACTATCTCGAATCACCTTTAATTTCTCTTCAGTCTCATGAATCAAATCGACCCCATGTATATTTTTCTCACTAAGTTCAATCTAGTATAACGGATTTCGACATTTACGACCATACAAAGCTTCATATAGGGTCATCTTTATGCTCAACTGAAAACTGTTGCTGCATGTGAATTCAACCAATAATAAATATTGTTCCTAGTTTTTCTCAAACTCTAATACACATCAACGAAGCATATCCTCAAGAGTTTGAATTACTCGCTCCAATTAACCATCGGTCTGAAAGTGAGATACAATGCTAAAACACAACCGCATACCTAGAGCTTCCTATAACTTCCTCCAAAATCGTGATGTAAACCGCAAATCTCTTTCTAAGATGATGGAAACCGGCACCCTGTGTAATCTGACAATCTCAGAAATGTATAACTCAACTAATTTATCAATGGAATCTATACGTACCGGAATAAAATGTGCTGACTTCGTCAAACGATCAATGACAACCTGAATAGCATCTTTCTTTCTCGGAGATAAGTGTAAACCTGATACGAAGTCTATAGTAACTCACTCCCATTTCCATTCCGGTATCATCACTGGTTGTAGCAAACCAGAAGGTACCTGATGCTCAACTTTAACTTGCTAACATATTAAACATCTCGATACAAAGTCTGAAGTCTCTCACTTCATACATGGCCACCAATAGATCTGTTTCAAATCATTGCACAGTTTAGTGCTACTAGGGTGAATAGAAAAACTACCACAATGAGCTTGATACAAAATCTTCTGAATTAACTCTAAATCCCTCAGTACACAAACTTTGCCTCTAAAAAGTAAACAATCATCGGACCCAATTTGAAAATCTGAATTAGAAGTCGACTCGCAAAATTTCCGTTTAGCTACCAACACATCATCACATTTTTTAGCCTCACAAATATGTTGTAAGAACAAAAATTTAGCTTTTAACTCAGATAAAATTGAACCATCAATAGACAATGACAATTGCATATTCAACGCTTGTAAAGAAAAAAAAAAGATTTTCTACTAAAAGCATTAACCACTACATTTACTTTTCTCGTATGATAATTAATAATTAATGCATAGTCTTTCAACAACTCGAGCCATCTGCACTGTCCCAAGTTCAAATCTTTCTACGAAATTAAATACTTCAAACTCTTATGATCGGTCAAAATGTGACATTTGTCGCCGAACAAATAGTGTCGCAAAATTTTCAACGCAAACACATTAGTTGCCAACTTTAAGTCATGTGTCAGATAATTCTTTTCATTAGGCTTTAATTGTCAGGAAGCAAATCTATTACTTTGCCTTCCTGCATCAAAACACATCCTAATCCATTTAAAGATACATCACTAGAAATCACAAATTCTTTACCCGTTCAGGCTAAACTAAAATGGGTGCCTCGGTCAACAATGCTTTCAATTGATTGAAACTTTGCTGACATTTCTCAGACCATTCATATTTCACATCTTTATGTAATAATCGTGTCATCGGTGTAGCTATCACCGAGAATCCTTTGACAAATAATCTGTAATATCTGGCTAGACCCAAAAAACTTCAAATCTGAGATATATTTCTTGGAGGCTTCCAATCAACAAAAGCTGATGTTTCAATTTCTGATTTTGCTCGATCTAACATCTAATCCATAAAAGGCAACAGAAAATGGTCCCTCCAACTGGTTTTATTCACTTTTTTGTAATCAATACAAAATCTCCAACCAGTAACGGTTCTCATTGGAATCAACTCGTTACACTCATTTTCAATAAGTTTGATTCCACTTTTCTTCGACACATGGTGCACCGAACTTACCCACAAACTATCTAAAATAGGATAGATGATTCCTGCATCTAACCATTTAATCACTTCATTTCTCACAATTCTTACATAATAAAATTGAGCCTCCTTTGCCCATCAATTCGAGCTCTTTCACCTTCTTCTAAAAAAATTTTATGCATGCAAAAAGAAGGGCTTATACTTCGAATATCTGCTATGGTCCAACCAATTATTATCTTAAATTTCTTTAGAATAGCAATTAGTTGCTCCTCTTGATCTTTCCTCAGTTCCGCGGGAATAATCACAGGAGTAGTGGAATAGTCACCTAAATAAACGTATTTCAAATGGGAAGGAAGTACCTTTAGTTCGAGTTTAGGTGGTTCTTCAATTGACAACTTGGGTTGCACAAATTTTTTGACTTCTAACTCCAACTGTTCAAACCGTGTGGATGAATAAATTTTCTCTGATTAGCTTCCATCAAAGCCATGTTTTCTTCACCTTCTTCATCCTCCAAAGGGTCAAGATCTTAGGCTTTATCCAATGGATCTGTAATAGTCTGGTTTTGACCTTAGTCAGAATAGTGGTTTCGAGACCACAAAATTGAGTTAGAAAAATATTTTTAATATTAATTTCTATGTTTACGATACGCAAATTGATATTTGTGAAAGTTTCGTACGAAAATTTAACTGTTTGTGTACTTAATTTGGAAAAAGGACCTAATTGCATAAAATGTAAAAGTTGTGTGCTAGATGTTTAAGTGCTTATTTGAGTTGGCTTTTTAGAGTAAAGGTCCTTATATGGTTATTTAACCATTGGAGAGTTGAATGGACACAAAGGGGCATGTGTTAGGTGAATTTTTAATGGTTGAATGAAAGGGCAAAAAGGTCATTTAGATTTATGTTAATAACAATAAAACAAATGCATGTAAATGGATCATTTTATGTCCATTCTTAACCGAAAATACAAAGAAAATAAAAGAAAAAGAACACCTAGGGTTCGACCATTGTATTCCTTGATTGAGGCATGTTTTTGCTTCAGTGTTTGACAATTTCTACGTTTTTGTGATCGTTGCTAAGTGTACTATAAAGCCCATGCTTCAATTTCTGGTTTTGATGATGATTTTGAAATATACCATGGATGAATTGATGAGTTTTATGTTGTTAAATGGTAAATTATGGAAGGTATGTTTTGGATTAACATATGTTGTCTTTGAATTTTTGATGAAGTTGAGTAAATTGGGCTAATTTGTAAAAATGTTATTTTGAGGGGCTTAAATGTGAAAGAAATGAAATGTGTGAATTAGTATGAGTACTAGGAGAATTTGGCCAAGCTTGTGTATATGCAAATTATATGTATTTTATGATTTTGTGAAAGAGGGACTAAAGTGTCAAAATGTGAAAACATTAGGACTAATTTTAAAATTTTCCTAAATATGTGTTTATGGATTGAATTGGATTATTTGGTGAATAAAAGGATTAATTTTGAATACTTATAGATCATGAAAAGAGGAGTTCGAATTTAGATCGAGGAAAATCAAAGATTATAGAATAAACGTTCGAGTGTTTTATGAGCTAATATGTTTTGGTATTTGGTTAATTGTATCAGATGATGCATGGCTGTAGTGTTTTATGAGCTAATATGTTTTTGTTATAATGAAGCATGTTTTGAACATAGAGTTGGTTGGAAAGTATGGTATAAATGTTGTATATCATTGCTTGTAGATTTGGCCCAAAGAGAAGTGGCAAATTGGCTTAAACCAAGGTTGCATTGTGCCGTACGGTCAGAGGACATGGGCATGCCTGGTGGCCGTGTAAGAAAAGTAGTATTCTCCCAAAAATCACACGAGTTTGACACGAGCATGTCATATGGCCGTGGGCTAAAATCAGTAGCTAGCTAAGTACCACACGGTCATAGTACATGGGCGTGCCTATTGGCAGCGTGAAAAAGTCAGTATATGACCTATTTTTGGCACGATTGGTTTACATTGGTGTGTCTAGTGCCAGTGTGTGCCACATGGCTTAGTCACACGGGCATGTGACTTGAACAGTTTTGGAAGATTTGGTTAAGTTTTGAAAATTTTGGTTAGGTTCAGTTTAGTTCTGACTTTTCCTTAAATGTATGTTTTAGGTCTCGTAGACCATATTGATGAATGAATTGACGAAGAATGCTTCTGTATTAATGATGAATAATATCTATGATTTTGAATTGGTCCGAAATGTTCTATCTATCTGGTAATGCCTCGTAACCCTAATCCAATACTGATTACAGGTTAGGGTGGTATATTTAGTTGGTATCAGAGCTATGGTTTAGTCGGTTCTAGGATCTAGCTATACATGCCATATATCTAAAACTGCGATAGTGTGATGAATCTTGACACTGAAATGTGCTTTTATATAGCAATGGATCCCGATAGAGCTGTAGCTGACGATGTTGAAAGCAATGCGCCTGCTCCCGCGCAAGGGACGGTGCAAGCTGATTCTCGACCAGCTACGAGTAGTCGTGATGGGGAGGCTAAGCAAGCTTTCTATCAGATGATGAATGATTGGTTCACTCAATATATTGGAACCAATCCGGCGGTACAACAACCTCCACCCCCGATTAATCCCCCTCAAACTTCTGATATGCCACGAGTGAGTCCAGTACAGTTGGGTAAACCACCAGTTGACAAGACTAGAAAATATGGAGCTGAAGAATTCTAAACTACAACAAGTGATGATGCGGAAAAGGCTGAGTTCTGGTTGGAGAACACAATAAGAGTATTTGATGAATTATCCCTGAATCTTGAAGAATGTATAAAATGCGCTGTTTCAGTTTTGAGAGACACGAGGTATCATTAGTGGAAGACTTTGACATCAGTGGTTCTGTGAACGAGTTACATGAGATTTCTTCCAAGCTGAATTTCAAAAGAAATACATTAGTCAGATATTTTTTGATCAGAAATGTAAAGAGTTTCTTGAGCTTAAGCAAGGCCGTATGTCGTCATAGAATACGAGCGAGAATTTGTAAGATTGAGTCAGTATGCCCGTGAATGTGTATCTTCAGAAGCAATAATGTGCAAGAGATTCGAAGAAGGATTGAACGAAGATATTCGCTTGTTGGTTGGAATTCTAGAAATCAAAGAATTCATGGTGCTGGTTGAACAAGCATGTAAAGTGGATGATCTTTGGAAAGAGAAAAGAAAGGTTGAGTTCGAAGCTAGAGATATACGAAAGAGATCATCGGGCAAATCATTTTAATCTGGATCCAAGAAGTTTAGAGATGATAGCAGTCATTCAAAGACTAGTGTGGGATATTCAAACAGAGACCGTGTTAGATCGCAATCGAATTACAAATCTTCAGCCATGTCTGTTGCTAGTGTTGATAATGCAAAGAATGAAAGGCTTGAATGTGAGCAATGTGGAAGACGACACTTTAGTGAATGATGGGGAAAAAGTAATAATCGAGCTTGTTATAGTTGTGGTTCGAGAAACCATTTTATTAAAGATTGCCTAGATTTAGCTAGAAAAGATAATGTTTAGAATCTGAGACAGAGTGGTAATGTTTCTCGAGGTACCAGAAATTCAGGAAATGCAAGTGGTAGTCAGAGAGGGACAAAAGACAGCTGTTATTCTAAGGCTCGTGCACCTGCTAAAGCGTATGCTATCCGAGCTCACGAGGAAGCTTCATCACCAGATGTGATTACGGGTACATTTACTCTCTAGGATACTTATGTGATCGCTTTGATAGATCCTGGATCAACATATTCGTATATATTTATGAACTTAGTGAATAGTAAAATTTTGCCTGTAGAGTTTACTGGATTTGTGATTAGGGTTTCGAACCCCCTAGGCAGATGTGTTCTAGTTGATAAAGTCTACAAGAATTGTCCGTTAATGCTTCGAGACAATTGTTTTTTGGTTGATCTGATGTTATTACCTTTTGATGAGTTTGATATAATTTTGGGTATGGATTGGTTAACCTTACATGATACTGTGGTGAACTGTAAATGAAAAACTATTGATTTGAGATGCAAGAATGATGAAATAGTTAGAATTGAATCTAGTGATTTGAATGGATTGCCTACTGTAATATCTTCGATTAAAGCATTGAGTATTGTGAGAAAGGATTGTGAAGCCTACTTTACTAATGTGATTGATTTGAAAGTGTAAGAAAAGAAAGCTGAATTTGTACCTCTTATCTGTGAGTTTCCTGATGTGTTTCCTGAAGAACTTCTGGGATTACCTCCAGTTAGAGAGGTAGAATTTGGCATAGAATTGGTATTTGATACTAATCTGATTTCGATAGCTCTGTATAGAATGGCTCTGATCGAGTTAAAAGAATTAAAGTCTCAATTGCAAGAATTAACTGATCGAGATTTTCTAGACCGAGTTTCTCACCTTGGGGTGCTCCGATTTTATTTGTGAAAAAAAAGACGGTATGATGAGAATGTGTACAGATTATCGTCAATTGAATAAAGTGACTATCAAGAATAAGTATTCTTTGCCCTGAATTGATGATTTGTTTGATCAATTGAATGGAGCTACTGTGTTTTCGAAAATAGATTTAAGATCGGGCTATTATCAGCTACGAGTGAAAGATTCAGATATTCTGAGGACTATTTTCAGAACGAGGCACGACCACTATGAATTTTTAGTTATGCCTTTCGGATTGACTAATGCACCTGCTATTTTTATGGATTTGATGAATAGAATTTTTAGATCGTATTTAGATCAATCTGTCGTAGTATTCATTGATGATATATTGATTTATTCACCTGATGAATCTGAACACGCTGAGCATTTGAGAATGGTGCTACAGACTCTGCGAGATAAATAGTTGTATGAAAAGTTTAGTAAATATGAATTCTGGTTGTGAGAAGTTGGTTTTTTGGGTCATATTGTATCAGCTTCTGGTATCCGAGTTGATCCGAACAAGATTTCAGCTATTCTGGATTTGAAGTCTCCGAGGAATGTATCTGAAGTTCGTAGTTTTCTAGGACTTGCAAGTTACTACAGACAATTTGTAAAAGATTTCTTTGTGATAGCAACTCCATTGACAAAATTGCTTCAGAAAGATGTGAAATTTGAATGGTCTGTGCAATGTCAGAAAAGTTTTAATCGGTTAAAAGCCCTGTTAACTAAAGCTCCGGTGTTTGTACAACCTAAGTCGGGTAAAGAATTCATTATTTACAGTGATGCTTTATTAAATGGACTCAGTTGTGTTTTAATGCAAGAAGGAAAAGTTGTTGCTTATGCTTCGAGACAGTTGAAGCCACATGAGAAGAACTATCCGACGTGCGACCTTGAGTTAGCTGCCATTGTGTTTGCTTTGAAGATTTGGCGTCACTATCTGTTTGGTGAGAAATGTCGTGTGTTTTCTGATCATAAGAGTTTGAAGTTTTTGATGACTTAGAAAGATTTGAATTTACAATAGAGAAGATGGTTAGAACTGTTAAAAGACTACGAACTGGTGATTGATTATCATCCGGGCAAAGCTAATGTTGTTGCTGATGCTCTGAGTAGGAAATCGTTGTCTACGTTGCATGCCATGAACACTCATTTAGCACTGTCTGATGATACCTTGGTTTGTGCTGAATTGAAAGCAAAACCCTTATTTTTACAACAGATTATCGAAGCTCAAAAAGTTGATAATGAGTTTATGACTAAACGAACTCAGTGTAATTTTGATTCTGATCCTGAATTACGGATAGATGTTGATGACTGTTTAAGGTTCAGAAATAGACTTTGTGTTCCGAAAAATCTGGAGTTGATTCGGATGATTCTGAGTGAAGCTCACAGTAGTCGATTATCCGTGCATCCAGGCAATATTAAAATGTACAATGACTTGAAACAAAATTATTGGTGGTCCGAAATGAAAAGAGATATCTCTGAATTTGTTTCTAAATGTTTGATTTGTTAGTTAGTTAAAGCTGAACATCAAGTGTCGTTTGGGTTACTACAACCGATTAAGATTCTGGAGTGGAAATGGGATCGAATGACCATGGACTTTGTATCGGGTTTGCCTTTATCTCCGAGAAATAAAATGCCATTTGGTTTGTAGTTGATTGTTTGACAAAATTAGCTCATTTTATTCGGGTTAGATCTGATTATTCGCTTGATAGATTAGCTGAATTATACATTTCTGATATAGTAAGATTGCATGATGTGCCATTGTTTATAGTGTCAGACAGAAATCTGAGATTCACGTCACGATTTTGAAAGAAGTTGCAAGATGCTCTGGGTACTAAATTACATTTTAGCACAGCTTATCATCCTCAAACAGATGGTCAATCTGAACGGATTATTCAGATACTTGAGGATATGTTGAGATGTTGCATTCTCGAGTTTGAAGATACATGGGAAAAATATTTACCTTTGATTGAATTCGCTTATAGTAATAGTTTTCAGTCGAGCATCAAAATGGCCCCATACGAAGCTTTATACGATCGTAAATGTCGTACACCTTTATATTGGACAAAGCTCAACGAAAATAAGATTCACGGGGTTGATTTGATAAAAGAAACTGAACAGAAAGTGAAAGTGATCCGAGATTGTTTGAAAGTAGCTTCTCATAGTCAAAAATCATATGCAGATTTGAAAAGAAAAGATTTGAGTTTGATATCGGTGAGAAAGTGTTTTTGAAAGTATCTCCGTGGAAGAAAGAGCTTCGATTTGGTAAAAAAGGCAAATTGAGTCCGAGATTTATCGGGCCGTATGAAATCATCGAGTGAGTTGGGTCGGTTATTTATAGATTGAGGCTACCATCTGAGTTAGAAAAGATACATAATGTGTTTCATGTATCGATGCTTCGATGGTACAGATCTAATCCTTCGCATGTAATTCCTTCATCTGAGATTGAAATTCGATCTGATATGACCTACGAAGAAAAGCCGATTTGAATCTTAGCTCAAGAGGTTAAAGAGTTACGTAATAAAAAGATTCCGTTAGTTAAAGTGATGTGGCATCGGCACGGTATTGAAGAAGCAACGTGGGAGCCTGAAGATGCTATGAAATAGCAATATCCAAATCTGTTTAACGGTAAGATTTTCGGGGATGAAAATCCCTAAGGGGAGAAAATTATAATAGTTCGATTTTGACCTTAGTCGAAATAGTGGTTTCGGGACCACAAATCCGAGTTAGAAAAATATTTTTAATATTAATTTCTGTTTCTATGATACGTAAATTGATATGTGTGAAAGTTTCGTACGAAAATTTAACTGTTTGTGTACTTAATTTGCAAAAAGGATTTAATTGCATAAAATGTAAAAGCTGTGTGGTAGATGTTTAAATGCTTATTTGAGTTGGCTTTCTAGAGTAAAGGTCCTTATGTGGTTATTTAACCATTGGAGATTTGAATGGACAAAAAGGGGCATGTGTTAGGTGAATTTTTAATAGTTGAATGAAAGGGAAAAATGGTCATTTAGATTTATGTTAATAATAATAAAACAAATGCATGTAAATGGATCATTTTATTTCCATTCTTAACCAAAAATACAAAGAAATTAAAAGAAAAAGAACACCTAGGGTTCGGCCATTGTATTCCTTGATTAAGGTATGTTTTTGCTTCGGTTTTTGATAATTTCTACGTTTTTGTGATCGTTGCTAAATGGTAAATTATGGAATGTATGTTTTGGATTAACATATGTTGTCTTTGAATTTTTGATGAAATTGAGTAAATTGGGCTAATTTGTAAAAATGTTATTTTGAGGGGCTTAAATGTGAAATAAATGAAATGTGTGAACTAGCATGGGTACTAGGAGAATTTGGCCAAGCTTGTGTATATGCAAATTATATGTATTTTGTGATTTTGTAAAAGAGGGACTAAAGTGTCGAAATGTGAAAACATTAGGACTAATTTAAAAATTTTCCTAAATATGTGTTTATGGATTGAATTGAGTTATTTGGTGAATAAAAGGATTAATTTTGAATACTTATAGATCAAGAAAAGATGAGTTCGGATTTAGATCGAGGAAAATCAAAGATTATAGAATAAACGTTCGAGTCGACACCTTGAAGTACGATGTAAGTTCATACTTAAAATGTGATGTTAAGTAAGTTTTGATGCCTTTATTTTACATGGATTGTATAAAATTGAATTGGATGATATGGTAATGAATCGGAAGCTTTGGCACTAAGTGTGCGATTTAAACTAGCTTTAGCACTAAGTGTGTGATTTAACTAGCTTCGGCTACTTGAGGCACTAAGTGTGCGAAACTGACTTAGTCTCGGTTATTCGAGATGGCACTAAGTGTGCGGAAATATTTAGCTTCGGCTAACCTTATAGCATTAAGTGTGTGATGTGTAAAACACGAATAACTTATGGAAAGTCTGATAACATTCAACATGAGGTAAGTATAAAAGTGAATAAGTACGGGAAGCTTTAGGTATGTATAATGCCTAAGTGGTAGATGATGTTATGTATATGAATCTCATTGAGTTGATATAGTTATATGCATTGAAATTGTGCAAATAGTCATAGGTTATCATTTTATGTTTATATACTATGAATATTTTGAGTACGAGCTTACTAAGCTTTTGAAAGCTTACTCTGTGTGTTTACTGTCTGTTTTATAGTTGTCGTAGCTACCTAAGGCTCGAGGATAGTCGAGGATCGTCACCACACTATTGATCTCATTTTGGTACTTTTGAATGTGTAAATTTTTTTAAGTATGGCATGTATAGGCTAGAAGGACTATGTTTATAAATTTTGATGTGTATATGTTATGCCATGGGAGGTGGCTAGCAGATGAAATGTTGTATATAGTTTTGGTATTTGGTCAATGGTATTAAATGACGCATGGCTGTAGTGTTTTATGAGCTAATATGTTTTTGTTATAATGAAGCATGTTTTAAGCATGGAATTGGTTGGAAAGTATGGTATAAATGTTGTATGTCATTGCTTGTAGATTTGGCCTAAAGAGAAGTGGCAAATTAGCTTAAACCAAGCCTGCATTGTGCCACACGGTCAGAAGACACGGGCGTGCCTTGTGGCCGTGTAAGAAAATCAGTATTCTCCCAAACATCACACAGCTTTGACACGAGTGTGTCTTGTGGTAGTGGGCCAAAATCAGTAGCTAGCTAAGTACCACACAACCATAGTACATGGGCGTTCCTATTGGCCGTGTGAAAAGGTCAGTATAAGACCTATTTTTGGCACGGTTAGTTTACATGGGCATGTCTGTGCCCGTGTGTGCCACACGGCTAGTCACACGGGTGTGTGACTTTAACAGTTTTGGAAGATTTGGTTAAGTTCTAAAAATTCTGATTAGGTTCGATTTAGTTCCGACCTTTCCTTAAATGTATGTTTTAGGTCTCGTAGACCACATTGATGAATGAATTGACGAAGAATGCTTCTGTATTAATAATGAATAATATCTGTGATTCTGAATTGGTCCGAAATGTTTTATCTGTCTGGTAATGCCTCGTAACCCTAATCCGATGTCGGTTATGGGTTAGGGGTGTTACAGGATCTTCTTCAAAATTGTTTTCCATAGAAACCAAGGTTTCTATCTCTTCCATAACTGAACACTCTTCTGCTGGATAGGGAAATTTCATCGCTTTAAGAATGTTAAAGGTTACCTGATCGTCTTGAACTCACATGGTGAGTTCACCTTTCTGTACATCAATTAACGTTCTTCCCGTGGCTAAGAAAGGTCTCCCAATGATGATCTACACTTCCTTCTCTACTTCAAAATCTAAGACAATGAAATCAGCAAGAAAAATAAATTTATCGACTCTTAACAAAACATCTTTGATCCTTCCTTCGGGATATGCTAAAGATCGATCTGCTAGCTGAAGCGTCATAGTTGTAGGTCTTACTTCACCTATCCCTAGCATCTTGAAAATAGACTTAGGCATCATGTTGATACTCGCTCCTAAATCACACAAAGTTTTACCACAGTAGGATTTACCAATGTTACAGGGTATAGTAAAGCTTCCTAGGTCTTCCAATTTCGGTGGGAGTTTATTCTGTAGGAACGCATTGCACTCCTTTGTGAAGGCAACAGTCTCATACTCACTCAGTCATTTCTTCTTGGATAGTATATCCTTCATAAGCTTTACATAATTCAGATTTGTTCTAAAGCCTCCACCAACAGAATATTGATGTGTAACTGCGTCAGAACATCCAAAAACTTCTTGAATTGCACATCCTGTTTCTACTTGTGTTGTTGCAATCTTTGCGGATATGGAGGTGATGGAACTTTCAGTTGAATCGGATAACTCTTCTAAGTAGGTAAATCTGCATCCAAAGAAGGTGTTAAAGTATTTGAATTCACTAAGTTAGGATTTACCTTGTCAGTCTTTGCAGATTCTGACTCTTTTGGTGTAGGAATTTCAACAGTTGGTTGATTCTTCTCAACAGGCTTATCTTTGATATCAATCAATCAAGGTTCCAGAATTTTACCACTTCATAATGTCAATACCTTGATATGTTCTTTACCCAAATTTCTTGGATTCTCAGTATTGCTCGGCAGGGTTCCTTGCGGTCTATTTCGAAGCCCTGTAGCTGTCTGACCCATTTGATTTTCCAAAATTTTCAATGTTGCTCCTTGGCTTTGGATCAAAGCGTCATTCTTTGCCATGTATGCTTTCAACAAGTTCTCCAAACTGTTTGATGCCTTAGCTTGAGGTGGTTTTGGAGCTTGATGATTAAACCCTTGAGATTTGTTGGGTCTGTCCTGCAATAAGTTCTTGGTCGGTCCATTTCCATGGTTGCTCCAAGAAAAATTAGGATAATTACGCTATGAAGGATTGTAGAAGTTGGACTGGGGTCCTTTTCCACTCCTATTTTGATGTTAGTTCCCCACATAGTACACTGACTTGGGATTTCATTGACAATTCTCAAAAGAATGACCTTTCCTATAGTACACACAGAAAACTACTTCAAACAGACTTGGTGACTGAGCTGCAAAATTATCAGCACTATTAGCGGTAAACTATTTTAGCATAGAGGAAATAAATGCTACTTGAGCTGATAACAAAGTGAGGGCGTCAACTTCATGAACTCTGGCTACACATCTTCCTAAAGACGTTTGATTTGTTGGCTATTGATAGTTATTACTCGCGATCCTTTCAATAATCTCATAATTCTTATTATAAAACTTAGACAAAATTGTACCATTCATAGAAGTATCTACCATCAATCTTGTATGTGCATTGAGACCATTATAGAATGTCTCCAACTAGATACAATGAGGAATCCCATGATGAGGACACTTACAAAGTAACTCCTTGAATCACTCCCAAGCCTCAGACAAAAACTCGTCATCTAATTGTTGGAAAGTTGTGATCTCGTTCCTCAACTTAGTGTTTTTTCTAGGCATGTAATACTTAACCAAAAATCTCTCTGCTAATTCTTGCCATGTAGATATGGAACTTGGTGGTAATGAATTGATCCATGCTCGTGCTCGATCTCGCAACAAGTATGGAAACAACTTGAACCTCAGTACGTCTTCAGTCACATTGGCTATCTTGAATGAATCACTCACCTCTATAAATAATTGAAGGTGGAGATGTGGATATTCCGTGGGAATACCACTGAATTGGCCCACCATTTGGAGCATTTGAAACATTACTGGCTTCAATTCAAATAGGGTTGCCTCAATATCTAGCCTTCTAATTCCTGGATTTAACTCACTAAAAAGTGGCACATCATATTGTCTGATGCACTAATCCCTATCATCGACAATGAGGATGGGATTTCATACACGATCGGCTTCATTACCTTAGTCTTGATTTTTTTTTCCAAGGTCTATCTCTGTAACAGCCTGATTTTGGGCCTAGTCGGAAGAGTGGTTATGGAACCACAAATCTGAGGTCTGAGAAATTATTTTTAATATTATTTTATGTTTCATAGCATGATTATATAACTGCATAAAAATTTTGGTGAATTAATTTTAGTGTTTGTGAGCTTAAATGAGAAAAAAAGACTAAACCGCATAAAGTGCAAAAGTCTTATTTTGCAAGCCAAATGTGTTAAATAGCTAGAGAACCATAATTGGGGTCTTTAAAGTGCAATGGTGGCCGGCCATGGAGACAAAAAGAAGAAAGTTGTCAAAGTTAGGTGAGTTTTGGTGACTAAATTGTCTAGAAATAAAATAAAATAAAGAGAGAATGATATCATATTTTTCTCATATTCATTTCCATTGAAAATACCAACAAATAGGGGGTTTTGAAAGCTCAAAAATATCAGCCACTTATATCCGTTGCAAGTAAGTGATTTAGATAGCCTTTCTTGATGATTTTTGCATTTTTTTAGGAACCTTGTAGCATGAGCTAGCTAATGAGGGGACTATTTTGCAAAATTATTGAAAGTCTAGGGTTTTGCCATGAGAGCATTTGTAATATTTTCTGAAACTTTGTGAAAGAAAATGAATCTAGGTTGTTTAATAAGCAACTTTTGTAAAAGGATTTTCATGAAAACACATCAAATGAACCATTTTGTAAAGTTTATAAAATGAGTGATAAGTGTGAGAAATAATTGAAATTTTAGGCTGCTTCTAGTATAAAAAGAATTTGGATAGGCTTAGTTAGTGAGAAAATTTGATAAAAATCATTTTACGAGCCTAGGGGCAAAATCATAAATTTTGTGAAAGTCTAGGGGCAAAATAGTCATTTTGCCAAAGTATAAATTATGAAATGTATTGGTTAATATGATGATTCAAGTAGTGGATTTTTATTATTTTAAATCAAGAAAATCGAGACTCAAGCTTAAATCGGAAGGTACGTGGTTATGGACTAAAATGGAATAATTAGCTGAAATTTCATTTGAGGTAAGTCTGTGTGACTAAATAAGCATGTTATCCATGTTATTGTTAATATACTTTAAATATGTCTTGCTATGATTGTATTAAATTATATGTTGATGATATTGAGTATGAGAAAGTGATGCCAAATGTTAATAACATTTATGTGATGATTGAATACATTGGAAATTGGATGGAATATAATATTCCATTGTAACGAGTAAGTTGTACGTAAGTAAGGTAACTTTATCATTTTTATGTGTTGAATGATTAATTTTGTGTAATATGATTGAAAATGCATGATGAAATTTAATGTACTAGAGTCTCGATTGAACCGAGGAATAGATTGGTCCATGCCATGACATTTGGGGTGACATGTGAGCTAGTGTAAGACCATATTTGGGACATGGCATCGACTACATTTCGTATGCCAGTGTAAGACCATTTTTGCAACATGGCATCAGCTATGTTATGAGAGCCAGTGTAAGACCATATTGGACGTGGCATCGGCGTTGATTGTGAGCCAGTGTAAGACCGTGTTGGACATGGCCTAAACATTGAGACGAGAGCTAGTGTAAGACCATATTTAGGACATGGCACCTCGACATGTAAACCAGTGTAAGACCGTGTCTGGGACATGGCATCGGCAATTCAACTTTTTGTGTGAGGCTTATCAGATATCCATTAGTATTTCAAAAGGGTTCACGGGTTATTTTAAGGCTCATGATAATGATATGGAAGGATATAGTCATGTTGTGAGTGGTACAGGTTCTTATTCGAACCCTATCAGATATGAGTCTAGTTATGTTGCCATGATGGTAAGAATGATACGAGTAAGTTCTAGCTACGAAAATGAGTAAGCTATGTTTATGATCATGTTGAAAGGGTACATGTATGTACTAAAAAATTCATGAGTGATAAGCTCAATGCATATTGGACTTTTGGTAAGAATGTAAATGAGTAAGTCATACTTATGAGAATGACTTTATGACGACCTTGTAAATATTAGGTCGATACCTATGGTGGGTAATTATGTCATAAATTTGATTGCTGATTATGTATGAGGCTTTTAGATCGAATTAAATTGGGACATGATATGTTTACCCCTTCACCTTGTGGCCTAATGAATATGCAAAGAGAAATTGATTGGCATAAAAGCCTATTTAAAGATAATTATGAAGTAAAATTAGCATTGAAACAGTTTTGAACAGCAGCAGCAGTCCAACTTTAAAAATCCACCAAAAATTCTGGAAATTGAATTAAGGTTGAATAAAATACAAAATTAAAATTATTAAGTCTAGTTTCATATAAAAGAAACGGTTTAAGCAAAAAAAAGTCCATGTTATGAGATATTTGAATTGTTGTGAGAAAGAGTCAGAATGATTTTGAAATCCCCTATTCGATTTGGGAAAATAATTAAAAATTGTACAAAAATAATCAAGGGTTATAATTTATATTTTTAGAATCCTTAATGTAAAGAGACAAAATGGAACATCATCTGAATCTCGTATGAGGAGATAATTAATTTTTAGTGAAGAGGGGTCGAAACTGTCGGATAGCAAAATAGGGGAGGATTTAAAGAATAAACAGTACTTATTGGCTAGATAAAAAATGCTAAAAATTTTATGGTAAGAAGCTATGTGAGTTTAGTTTCAGGGAAAATTAGAAGAACTTAATTTGGAATTCCTTAGCTCTAGATATAAGTAATTTAATGACTGTGACTTGAGAAAACAACTTGACCTGAACGTAAATAAAAGTACAAGTATGATGTATTACCTTGAGAAGCAAATTGATAAATTGCTTATTATTTTCATACAGTCTTACTAAGCTATAAAGCTTACTCCCTTCCTTTCCTTTTCTTTAGTGTTGACAGGTTAGCTCGGGGTTGGAGATCATCGGAGGCAGCATCACACTATCAAGCCATCGCCTTTTAAGTATTGACCCATATTAGTTTTTATGTTTGCCGTTATTATGATTAGCCAAAGGTTTTGGCTTACATTGATTTACTTATATATGGCCATAAGGTGTGGCTCATAGTGAGTATGGTTTGTAAATCTATCTATCCATGCTAAGTTCTAGCGCTTCTGATGTAATTATGCTTGTAAGGCATGCATGATTGGTATTAAGACATATGTGCATCTTGAATGTTTTATGACCAAATCTAAATGGTCATGACCATTAATTAATTGTATAATATGGAAATAAAGATGTGAAGGATCAAGGATAACTTAAAGGCTTGGAAAATAGCCTAAGTGTTGGCCACATGGGCTAAGACATGGCCATGTGTCTCAACCATGTAGGGGACATGGCCTTAGCACGCGGGCGTGTGGCTTGGCTGTGTGATTCAAATTATTTGCTGACGTCATAGTCAGAGAGTTACACGGCCTAAGGGCACGGGTGTGTGGAAGGCACACGGGCATGTCTCTGTGTCCACACGGGCGCATGACCTTGTGTCACGGAATTTTTTTTTTAAATTTTCCCAAAACTTTCTAAGGTTCTCGGTTTAGTTCCTAACTACTTTCAATGCATGTTTATGGCTTCATAGGCCCATGAATGGGACATTATGCATATGTATGAAAAGTTTTGATACGAATGGAATTTTATAGCTAGGTTTTTGCATTTTTATGAACAATTAACTTCGGTAATGCCTCGTACCCTATTCCGGCGTCGGACACGGGTAAGGGGTGTTACAATCTTGACTTGTCTTTAAGTTGTTCGTTCACATCTTCTTTGTCTAAAATTTCACTCAATTTTAGGGTCTACAGGGAGTAAATCGATAATCCAATCTATGCTCATAAACACCTCAAAAGAAAATCACAAAATTAAAAAGAAAAAGTTAGTAATGTTAGAAATAAACCAAATTTGGAGTAAATAATTTCACAAAATAAAATGACTATGGCAATAATTAGCAATCCCCGACAATAGCGACAAAAACTTGTAACGTGTAGGTTTGTGTAAGTGTACACAGTCGTTATCAAGTAATAAGTAAGTATCGAGTTATCGTCTCCACAGGGATTATATTTGTGTTAAATCACTTAATTGTAAAATTAGACTAACAACTTGGTAAAAAGAACACAATATGGTTGAGAAGTGATGATTAAAATTAAATATATTAAACTAAATGCAACGACCACTAATGCAAATGATCCTACGTATGCGAACTATATGAATGAAATAGATTTCAAGAAAATTAAACACAATTTGCAACAATTATAACGTAAATAAACTAGGACAATTACTTTAATTAAACTCAAATTATTATCAACATGCTTAGTAACATTCAGAAAAACATTCCATGGCAACTCGATCTTTCATGAGTTTGGAAACCACATTAGGTCCTTTCGGAATCCTTTACTTAGTAAATACGCATTTTCCTGGTCCTCATTTACTAAGGGTTTAACAGGGACGTGTTAAGTTTGAAACAGTTTAATACACAAATCTAAAAACTATGCAAATAATAGAGCTTGATTAGAGTTGTTATGCAACCTGCAAATTAATTAGGTTAGGATCTAAATTGAGCATGCACATTTCAATTATGTGTCCACTAGACGTCGTCTGGTTAGGATCGCTTAGCTAATTGAGGTGCATTTCAATCACATATGAATGAAAAATAGAATTGATTTTAATTAAAAACATGATCTATTGAGGCACAAACATTATAAGCATGAACCAAATTAATATTATTTAATCAAAGCAATCATCCTAGCTTAAATATATAAAATTAAGCTAACATTGTTGTAAACAAGAACAACGAACACATAGCAAACATTTTTAGATTAAATTAAAGAAAAGAAAGATTAAACCTAAATTAGAGTGGTCGTCATCGAAGACTCTGACCGTTGAGACTCCTTCGCTCCTTCGCTTTGCTCCTTTGCTGATGGCTCTCCAAGGTGGTCGACCAAGAGCTCTTTAAGAAGCTTAATTGCTAAAATCTCTATAAAGAGATGATGTTAGGCGTGGGGAATGGAAAATGCTAAAGAGAATTGAGAGAGAAGAGAGAATGATGAAGGATGAGGGATCAAATGGGGTCTTATTTATAGGTGAAGAGAGGAGGGTAGTTTGTTAAAAATAGAGAGGTTTAGTCTCTCCAAGCTTTTCCAATGAGTGGATGGCCTTGCTTAGTGGATTTGAGTTGAATTTTGCTTGATTCTTAAGCAATTTAAATGCCATAACAACTCAAGATTGAGACTCGGTCAAATGTAAATCTTTGGGCAAATCTCTAATTTCTTCAACATTGCAAGGACCTTGTGTAATTAAACCAAAAAAGTGGTTTATGTAGAAAGCCATGTGTTGCCGACTTTGGGTTGACTTGGTCTTCAATTTGGACTCTTTTTTTTTATGTAATCTAGCAAAGCTATTAGACCTATCCAAAATGAATAGATAAATTAAAGGACCAAAGAACAAAATTTATCCAATTTAAATAATTAATTCAAACCCAAATTATTAATGAAATATTTTAAAATGAATTATTACATATAATTTTATATTTTATTATTTAATTTAATCATGCATGGCCCATTTTATGCTTAATAAAGCATAAAGTCACATTTTAATAATTTCTATGTCCTAATTTCATTTTTTCACATATTTCATTAATTTTTTAAACAATTTCTTAGTTTTAACAATGAATTTAAGTAAAAATGTGTTAAATTACATAGGAGAAATCCTATATATTTTTTAGTTTACAACCATCCAATCTATCTGATTCAATTCAAACCCACCTACCATTCTGACATTCTAACACAATATATTTTTTTTCTAGAATTCACAATTGCATCATGTTGTGTTAACCAGTCCATTCCCAGAATCACATCGAATTCATTAAAAGGTAACAACATCAAACTAGCGGGAAAGTCGTAACCCCTAATTTTCAGTGGGCAAGACCTACATAACTGATTAACTAGAACACATCGACCCAGAGGATTTGTGACCTTAACAGTATATTTAGTAAATTCAACAGGTATTTTCTTTTTGTCTACTAATGTAGTGCATATATATGAATGAGTTGATTTAGGATCAATCAATGCATATACATTAATATCAAAGAGAGAAAAAGTACCAACAATAACATTTGGAGCAGTATCTTCTTCTTAAGCCTGAATTACATACGCTCTAGCTGGTGTTCTCGCTTCTGACCGTTCATTCATCTCGCTATTCTTTCCTTGATTGGAGTAGTATTTCTAGCATTTCTAGATCTTCTACCACTATGAGAGGTTGTTCCGAGCTTATTTGATTGACTCTCAAAATTGCTTTGCTTCTTGGGAAAATTACGGAAAAAGTGGTCAGTAGTTCCACAACGAAAACAAGCTCCCAATTTCGATCGAAACTTACCAAAATGTCTTTTATTACAATCATCACACGTCATAACAGTTTTTTCAACATTTCTTACGCTTCCAACACTCGCCGCTGGAGCATTGACTGACTGGAAATTGCTTTGTCTCAATTTCTTTTGATTAACAAACTCTGAAGGAGCAGTTGACCGACTTGTGTCATTTCTAACATTCTTTGAGGGAGACAATTGAGAAGGCCTAAATGACCCTCTCTTGTAATAGTCTTTGAATCTTAAATCTGATTGTCATTTACTTTTACAAATCTCTTCAATCTTTTGTGCTCGCTCAGACAGTTCTACAAATTCTCGTAACTTTAATGCTGCTACAACCAACTGGATCCCATTGTTCAACCCATGTTCAAATTTGATATGCATTTCATCCTCGGTCGATACAACATTACGAGCATACTTGCTTAATTGCAAAATTTCTCGTTCATACTCAGCGACAGCTTGGTTTTCTTGCTTTAATTGAAGAAATTCTTTCTTTTTTCGATGATAAACAATCGACTAACATAATTTTTCTTTAATTCATTATGGAAGAAATCCCAATTAATTCGATCATCTGATATCATCATGCTCAAGGTACCCCACCACAAATATGCTTCGTCTTTGTAACACCCCAAAGATCCTTAATATGTGACAAAAATATCTGCCTGCTTTAGTGATTAAGTGTTCTAGGAGTGTCTGAGAAGCCTAGGGTTCAAGCCTTAGCTTGGGTAAATTTTTGTTTTTAATGGAATAACCCCCATCTCTAGTCACTAGGCTTATAAAAAAATGTGGGTAAAATATGTCAGAATCAGCCTGTTGGTCTGGTGGTGAAGTGGAGTGTAAATAAGCTGGAGGTCTGCAGTTTGGGTCCTGGTATGTGTAAGGGAGTTTTATTTTGCTGCTAGTATTGTGGGAGTGTTCTAGCTTAGCCGAAACTCTAAAGAGTTTGGGGGAGTTCAAATTAGATGGTTGAGAGATTGGAGGAGAGTTTTGAGGAGTGGATTAAGGGATCGGAGGAGAGTTTTGAGGAGTTCAAGGAAAGGGGGGAAGTAGTGGTGCTAAACTTGAGTTCTTCCTCAAAAATTCGGCTTGGCTTTTGTTTAACTCAATATTCGGTCATCTATTTTCTATCATGCCGAATTCTCTTGCTACCTTCTTCAATTTTTTTCCTTTTCTCCTATTTTTCTCTTCCTCAAGCCCTTTATTTCTACTGATTTTGCTATGGGTTTTGTTTCTGTCCCCTAGTCGTATCTTAATTGCTTCATTCCCTTCTTGGTCTATTTTGCTGCTGCCATTATCATCAAATTTGAGCCCCATTACTGTTTTTCCTTTCCTTTTCCCATTGCCGTATATTAAGTCTTTGCTATTGTCCCAATTTTTGTTTTCTTAGTTTCGCCTCCTCGGTGAGTTTTCCATCGATTTTTATTTTGTTTCGCTGCTGTTTTTTGTGTTTTCTTTCATTGGCCAAACATTCTTCTTCTTTTCATTTCCCCCATTATTTTTTTATCGATTCTGTTCTTTCTCTTGCGCACAACTCCGAATTTCCATTAGTTAGTAAGTCTTTTGGTAAGAGGCGAGAGTGTATGTTTCAATTGTTTAGGGAAGGTTTCAATTGTTAAATTGTTTTAGGTTTTTTACTCTCTATTGTGTCGAACTTTGATTGGCAGCATCAAATCGCATCGAACTTGGTCTACCTACGGATTTGTAGGCTACATCGGTTGGAGCAGTGGGGGTAAGCAACATTAATGAATTCATTTGGGGTTGTTTTGTATTATTGGCTCTAAGCATAAAATAACGTTGATCATGGGATTGCTAATCTCTTAGGTGTGTTGTAACTAGGAAGAGTTGTGTACCAGGAATCGTAACCAGGTGTGTAAACACAATCTCAACTATGGAAATTGGCAAAAGCTGGATTAAGTGAACGATGACGCCACACGGGCACGCTAACTCGCTAGTTTGGTAGTCCGTGTAACTAAACATGTGCGTACGATCGACAAGTTTGACCATGTAAGATTTCATATGCTGGGCCAAATTTGACTGTATAGGCCCTGCAGGCACGTGGGCCCCACACGGGTGAACCATACGGACTGTGGAAATTATTGGGCCAGGCTGTGTAATCTACACGACCAAGGCCATTTTTTGCCGTGTGGACCACACGGGCGTGTGGGCCCACATGGGCCCGTAATATGGGCCGTGGCCCATTATCACTGTTTGACTGCTAAGGTTACACGGGTCACCCGAGACGACTGTAGACCTACTGTTGGGTCGGTAAACTTACCTAGACCCCCTAATTGATTGAATGACTGTTATGCCCCTACGTGATGTATGGATCTATATTCATGTATGACTATATTTTAGCATGCTATTTTTAATTGTATTGAGTACATGTATAATATTATGATATGACATGACATGTTTGCATGATGCATTGTATAGGGATGGGTATAATACAATAGGAGGAAGTGTACTGTACTGGCAGGTCTACTGCATATCACTGATGGCTTTAAGCCAATTATATTACTGGCAACTCAGCTGCAAATTACTATTTAGTGCTGCAACCGGTACTACTTGGAGTGTAAGGATGGGTGGGTTGATTATATCCCCACATGGAGTGTAGGGTTGGACAGAGATGGAGTGTAGAGGCTGGTTGTGTAGGATTTCCTAATTGCATATCTGAACCGTTACTATTACTGAGATGGGCTTAGGCCCAACCTGTTATTGATATTGTACTGGGCTAAGGCTGTGACAGCCCTAATGTGACCCTAGTCGGAAAGTGGTTTCGGGACCACAAAACCGAGTCATAAAAATAATTAATTGTTATATTCTATGCTTATCATGTGCGTACATGCATATGTGGAAGTTTCATTCCCTAATTTTACCAATTGCATGAGGAATTATTAAATAGGGATCAACATGAGACATGGTGAAATATGATAGGCTAATTTTAAAGGGCTTATTAGTGCATGTCAACACAAGGGTGGACTTGCATGTCAAATTGCCCAATTCCCTTATAGTGGCCGGCCAAGATAGATTGATGATGGGCAATATATTTGTTTGAATTAGATATTATAATAAGAAATTGGGTTATTGGAGATAAAATAAATTAAAGAAAGGAATTAAAAAGGAAAAAGATGAATAAAATAAGGGAGGAAGAAGGAGTGTTCATCCTTTTCCTTGTTACAATTGCCGTGAGTAAAGAAAACAAAGGTGAAGGAAGGCTTATCTTTCATCTTCTTCATTTGCCGAAATTGAGAAAGGAAAGATTGAAAAAAAGAAACCAAGGCATTCGGCCATGGCTATTTCAATGGAAAGGTATGCATTGTGATTTTTATTCTAATTGATATTGAGATTTAGTTGATATGGGTATAGTCTAGTTAACCCATGGAAAAATTCATGGATTCATTGTTGGGAGAAAAGAATGGAAGTTGCCGTATGTATGGGTATGTATGTACTTTGGAAAGGAGATTTTTGTGTCATTGAGTTCTTGTTGTTATGTGTGTATGTGCATGAGTATTCGGCCATGCTATAGAATTCATGTTGCAAAATGATTAATGCTTAATGTGATATATAATTGTACGTGTGAATGAACTTGAGAATATCTAAATTATTGGTTGGAGGTGCCGAATGTGGTCTTGGATGAGTTTTAAAGAATAAAAATTTAGGTGACTAGAGGTCAAGGACATTCGGTCAAAGGCTTGTGTGCTAGCAAAATCGGCCTAAATGTCGTTTTGATGTGTTGAATTGAGTAAGCTAGATGTTGGACCACATAAGGATTCAGCCTTCTAAAACAATAGAGATAAGTGTATGAAAGGCTAAGATTAAGTAGTAAGGCTGAATAGGTTGTAGATAAGGCATTTGTGAGTTCTTGGCCAAGCAATTGACAAATTAAATTAGAGTTCTTGTGACGTATAATGTCAAGTCTAACTTGGTATATTCGGCCACCTAATTAAATACATAGGTGGTGTTGAATTTAATCTTGCACATTCGGCCATATGGAGTAAAAATGGGTCAAGTGTTCATGAGATGAAATTTTGTGATTTGATGAATTATAGGTGATAGTATAGATATACATATTCGGCCATCACTTGGGAGCTTATGTGATGTTGAGTTTAAAATTAGCAAGGTGATTGCCGAATGTCCGAGTATGCATATGCATGTGTGATTAGATTATTGAAAGTATGGTAATTGCATAAGGTTATTAGCCGAATAGCTAAGAACATGAGGTAGCAAGATAAAAATTTTACCATGCCGTTCCGTATGTCATAAAATCATTAAAATGTGAATACCAATATATGTAGCAAAGCGGTTGAATGAGTTAATTTATTTGTTTAAGCTCAAGATCCTAAAGGAGAGGCGTCCAACAAGGGGAAATCGAAGGTCATCGAGTAGCCGACTTGGAATTATTTTACCCAACACAAGGTAAGTCATTAAGCATATAGTTGGTATTGATTTAAATGATCGTAATACCTATGCAATTGTGTTTAATGAGATGAAATGTATACAAATGTATATGTATGTAGAGATGAAATTGTCGAATGTAAAAAGGCAGTGAAGCGTATAGAGTGGTTGGTTTTCGGCACTAAGTGTGCGGGCAATAAGTGTTCACGGTTGTGAGATTGGCACTAAGTGTGCGGGCTTGAAATGCATGGCACTAAGTGTGCGAGTTTAAAGTACATGGCACTATGTGTGCGAACCCACTATATATATATTTTCTATCAATTATTTATATTAAGGGTGCGACCTTACCGAGTCGATTTCGGACAGCGGAAAGGGGTAAGTACCTTGAGTTCATGGCTAATAGGCGCTATGTTTATATTTGGAGTTGAGCTTGGTAAGTTTTGAACCTATGTGACAATTATAATTGAAGTCACGTGCATAAGGTTCATCGTGGAATAGGTGAAAGGTCATTTAGTTGTATGATTGTAACGAAAATAAAATGATGTATGAAAATGCCTCAATTATCCTATTGATTAGTATATGGAATGTGAATGTATGACTTGGTATGAGATTGAACCGAAAGGTCTAAGGAACTATGGTATAGTTCGGTTTGGATGGAGTAATTAGCCTCGTTCCATTTTGTTTCCTCTTGTGATAATGTTATTAATGGATGGTAGTGCATTGCTTATGACTTACTGAGTTATATACTCATTCGGTGTTTGCTTGTCACCTATTTTAGGTTTCTTGGACTCGTCTTTTTTACGTGCTCAGACCGTCATCGAAGTCATCACACCGGCTAGCAACTTTTGGTACTTTCTTCTTAGTTGGTGTAGGAGAACATTTCGGCATGTATAGGCTATTAAGTTTTGTTTGAAATTTGGTATGTAAAATTTTAGCCATGCGAAAATGGCATAAATGTTCGTTTGGATTTGGTTCTATGATGCTTGGTCACAAGTCTTGGTAATTCGGTTGTGGTTGAGTATTGGTTGAGGTCTACTCGATTATTACGCAATATGTCATGGCTAATTTATTTTCGGTGTTAAATTCATGATTTGGTAATAGTGTAGTGGGGAGATGCTCGGTGATGATTAGTCTTTGGCATGGCTAGTCATGGTCATAAATTGTGACATGTATGATGAATTATTAGTTAGATCAAGGAAAAATCACGAAATAGGCATAGTCTGCTTTAGTAACAGATGCTGACAGCAGCAATGTTGTGAGATTGAAAAATCACTAAAAATAGTAGAAATGGAATTAAATAATTAATAAATTAGGTAATCGAAGCTTGATGAGTCTATTTTCATATGGAAGAAACGAAACGACCATATAAACTTCATGTTAGGAGATAATTAAATTCTTGTGAAACAGTGCTAGAGCGATTTCTGGATCCCCTGTTATGACTTAGAAAATTCACTGTAAATTTTATCGAGATAATTAGAGGTTGTTCCTTATATGTACAGATTCGTTATTGAGTCTAGTTTCATTAGAGACAAACGGCATAGGCATTGAAGCCCTTTACAGGGAGACATTTAAATCGTAAGGTACAGAGGTCAGTGTAGTCGAACCTTGAAACAGGGGAAAATTTAACAAATAAACTGTTCTAATTGGCCCAACGAAAAATTCTACAAAAATTCCACCATATAGATATATGAGTCTAGTTTAGGGAAAAATTTACAGAATTGGATTTCGAGTTTCAAAACTCAAAATATGATTTTTAAAGCGACCACAATACAGTAGCCAGCTTGCCTGGAACAAAAAAAATGTAGGGGAAATAAATGAAGTAAGCCGGTAACGCCTCGTGTTCGATTTCTGGTAACGGCCATGAGTTCGGGGTGTTATATTTTGATTGGTATCAGAGCTATGGTTTAGTCGGTTCTAGGACTACCATAGCGCGTATGAGTCTAGCTATACATGCCTTAATGTTAGTGCTTAATAATGTGATGACTTTTGACGGTTAAAATTTTTGTTTTGATTAGTAAATGGAACCCGGGGTAGAGAGACCCTTAGCGGATGATGTTGAAAGTGTAGCGGCTGCTCCTGCGCAAGGGACACCGCCTGTTGAACCTCAGTCATCTGCAAATAATCAAGATGAGGGGGCAAAAACAGGCCTTCTTCACCATGATGAATGAGTGGGTCGCGCAATATGCCCGAACCAATCCGGCTGTCCAACCATTCCCGAATTTGAATAATCCACCCCAAGAGCCCGTAATGCCATCAGTTACTGATCCTGTGAGGCTGAGTAAACCACCTGTAGACTTGATTAGGAAGCACGGGGCTGAGGAGTTCAAGGCCATAGTTACTGATGATGCCGAAAGGGCCGAGTTCTGGCTTGATAACACCATTCGGGTGTTTGATGAACTGTCATGCACACCCGATGAATGTCTAAAGTGTGCTATATCCTTGTTGCGAGACTCAGCTTACTATTGGTGGAGGACTTTGATTTCCATAGTCCCAAACGAACGAGTTACTTGGGATTTCTTTCAAACGGAATTTCGAAAGAAATATATTAGTCAACGGTTCATCGATCAAAAGCGTAAGGAATTCTTGGAACTCAAGCAAGTCCGTATAACAGTATCTGAATACGAACATGAGTTCGTAAGACTCAGTTGGTATGCCCGGGAGTGTGTGGCTGATGAGGTTGCTATGTGCAAGAGATTTGAAGAAGGATTGAATGAAGATTTAAAGCTACTAGTGGGTATTTTGGAGATAAAAGAATCCGTAACACTAGTTGAACGAGCCTGCAAGGCGGAAGAACTTGGAAAGGAGAAGAAGAAGGCTGAATTTGAAGCTAGAGACTATCGTAAAAGATCGACGGGTAAAGCTCCGTCCTCGACTGTAAAGAAGTTCAGGGAGGACACTAATAAATCAAGGACGACTGCGGGAATTTCCATTAGAGCACGACCATCGACGGACTCCCGAGCTACTTCGGTAGCTAGTGTGGGCAATAATCGTCAAGAGAAACCTGAATGCCCCCAATGTGGAAGACGACACATAGGTGAATGTTGGGGTAAGTCTACTAACAGGGCCTGTTACGGATGCGGTTCGAAGGACCACTTCATTAGAGATTGCATGGAGCTTGATGAGAAGAATAAGATGCAAGGTGCAAGACCTAGTGGAATGACAGCTAGAGGTAGACCACCGAGAATTTTTGGAGGTAGGGGTGGTAGTCAGAGAGGGGCCTCTGATACGGCTGTTCGAATCGAGACCCGTACTCCTGCTAGAGCATATGCCATTCGCGCACGAGAGGAGGCATCCTCCCCTGACGTCATCACTGGTACTTTCACTTTCTTTGATACTAATGTGATTGCATTGATCGACCCTGGCTCTACTCATTCATATGTATGTGAAACCTTAGCATCCGGTAAGACTCTACCTGTTGAGTCTACTGAGTTCATAATTCGAGTGTCAAACCCTTTGGGTCAATACGTACTTGTTGATAAAGTGTGTAAGAGATGCCCTCTAATAATTCGAGAATCCTGTTTTCCGGCCGATTTGATGCTTTTGCCGTTTGACGAATTTGATGTTATTCTTGGTATGGATTGGTTGACCGTACATGATGCAGTGGTGAACTGCAAAAGAAAAACCATCGATTTGAGGAGTGCAAATGATAAGGTAGTCCGAGTTGAGTCTACCGATTTGAAGGGGGTGCCAGCGATAATATCTTCAATGACCGCTCAGAGATATGTGAAAAAGGGGTGTAAAACATACCTTGCGTATGTATTTGATAGCAAAGAGACGGAAAGGAAACTTGAATCAGTACCAGTGGTTTGCGAGTATTCAGATGTTTTTCCTGAGGAGTTACCGGGGTTGCCACCGGTTCGAGAGGTGGAATTCGGCATCGAGATTGTACCTAGTACCACGCCAATCTCAATAGCCCCGTATCGTATGGCATTAACGGAATTAAAGGAATTGAAAGGTCAATTGCAAGAATTGATGGATAGAGGTTTTGCTCGACCGAGTTTTTCTCCATGGGGCGCACCCGTATTGTTTGTGAAAAAGAAGGATGGAACCATGAGATTGTGCATCGACTATCGTCAGTTGAATAAAGTGACCATAAAGAATAAATACCCGTTGCCATGTATTGATGATTTGTTTGATCAATTAAAGAGAGCCTCAGTATTTTCCAAGATAGATTTGAGATCTGGTTATTATCAGTTGAGGGTTCGAGACTCGGACATACCCAAAACCACTTTTAGAACGAGGTACGGTCACGACGAATTCTTAGTGATGCCATTTGGGCTCACTAATGCCCCTGCGGTATTTATGGACTTAATGAATCGAGTATTCAGGCCATACTTGGATCGATTTGTGGTTGTGTTTATTGATGATATTTTAGTTTATTCACAAGGTGAAGCTGAACATGCCGAGCATTTGAGACTAGTATTACAGATTTTATGAGACAAGCAGTTATACGCAAAATTCAGTAAATGTGAATTTTGGTTGAGAGAGGTTAGCTTTTTGGGACACGTGGTGTCCGCATCGGGTGTCAGAGTGGACCCGAACAAAATTTCGGCCATACTCGATTGGAAACCTCTAAGGAATGTTACTGAAGTTAGGAGCTTTTGGGGACTTGCCGGATACTACCGACGTTTTGTAAAGGGCTTTTCGATGATAACTGCACCGTTGACAAAACTATTTCAAAAAGATGTTGAGTTCGAATGGTCAGAACACTGTCAGGAAAGTTTCGATCGACTAAAAACCTGTTTAACCGAGGCCCCAGTGCTAGTACAGCCGGAGTCCGGCAAGGAGTTTGTTATTTACAGTGATGCATCCTTGCTTGGGCTAGGTCGTGTGTTGATGCAAGAAGGTCGAGTTGTGGCTTATGCGTCGAGACAATTAAAGCCGCATGAGAGAAACTATCCGACCCATGACCTTGAATTAGCAGCCATAGTGTTCGCCTTGAAAATATGGCGACATTACTTGTTTGGAGAGAGGTATCATATTTATTCGGACCACAAGAATCTTAAATAATTGATGACTCAAAGCGATCTAAATCTGCGACAAAGACGTTGGCTTGAGTTGTTGAAAGACTATGAACTTGTCATTGATTATCACCCGGGGAAGGCTAACGTGGTGGCCGATGCTTTGAGTCGTAAAGCACTGTTTGCTTTGAGAGCGATGGATGCTCACCTATCCGATTCGCCCGATGAGGTGCTAGTAGTTGAATTAAAGGCCAAACCATTATTAATTCATCAAATACTTGAATCCCAGAAAGTCGACGCTGAATTGGTCGCTAAACGAGCTGAATGTGCCTCGAATGAGGAATCAGAGTTTCGGATTGACAACAATGATTGCTTGACGTTCAAGGGTCGATTATGTGTTCCAAGAAATTCGGAACTTATTTCGATGATTTTGAATGAGGCTCATAGTGGCCGAATGTCTATCCACCCGGGTAGTACTAAAATGTACAACGATCTGAAATGTCAATTTTGGTGGCCGGGTATGAAACGAGACATTTCTGAATTTGTTTCAAGGTGTTTGATATGTCAACAAGTAAAAGCGGAACATCAAGTGCCATCGGGATTACTTCAACCAATCATGACACCCGAATGGAAATGGGATCGAGTGACAATGGACTTTGTATCTGGGTTACCTTTGACTCAAAGTAAGAAAGACTCGGTCTGGGTTATTGTTGATAGATTGACCAAGTCTGCTCATTTTATCCCTGTCCGTACAGATTTTTCGCTCGATAAATTGGCAGAATTATACATCTCCCAAATTGTTCGATTGCATGGGGTACCTATTTCTATCGTGTCAGATAGAGACCCAAGATTTACATCGCGATTTTGGAAGAAGTTACAAGAAGCGTTGGGTACTAAGATGCATTTTAGCACCGCATTTCATCCCCAGACTGATGGCCAATCTGAACGAATAATTCAAATAGTCGAGGATATGTTGAGATGTTGCGTCTTAGAGTTTTGTGGTTCATGGGAAAGATATTTGCCTTTGATTGAATTTGCTTATAACAATAGCTTTCAATCAAGCATTAAGATGGCACCTTACAAGGCTTTATACAGTCGCAAGTGCCGTACCCCATTATTTTGGACTGAACTTAGTGAAAGTAAAATCTTTGGGGTTGATTTGATTAAGGATGCTGAGCAGAAAGTTCAAGTAATTCGTAAAAGTTTGAAAGCCGCTTCGGATCGTCAAAAGTCGTATGCGGATTTAAGGAGAAAAGACATTGAATATCAGGTTGGGGACAAGGTATTTCTCAAAGTTTCACCCTGGAAGAAGCTGCTTAGATTTGGCCGTAAGGGCAAATTGAGTCCGAGGTTCATCGGTCCGTATGAAGTATCCGAACGAGTTGGGCCAGTCGCATACCGGTTAATTTTACCCCCTGAGCTTGAAAAGATTCACAATGTTTTCCATGTCTCGATGCTTCAATGATATAGGTCCGAACCGTCGCACGTAATCACTCCATCTGAGATTGAGATTCAGCCTAACTTGAGTTATGAAGAAGAACGGATTCGCATTTTGATGCGTGAAGTAAAAGAGTTGCGAAATACGAAAATCCCATTAGTGAAGGTGTTGTGGCATAAACACGGGATTGAAGAAGCCACTTGGGAACTTGAGGAATCTATGAAGGATTGATATCCAAAATTGTTCACCGGTAAGATTTTCGGGGACGAAAATTTCTTATGTGGGGGAGAGTTGTGACAGCCCTAATGTGACCCTAGTCGGAAAGTGGTTTCGGGACCACAAAACCGAGTCATAAAAATAATTAATTGTTATATTCTATGCTTATCATGTGTGTACATGCATATGTGGAAGTTTCATTCCCTAATTTTGCCAATTGCATGAGGAATTATTAAATAGGGATCAACATGAGACATGGTGAAATATGATAGGCTAATTTTAAAGGGCTTATTAGTGCATGTCAACACAAGGGTGGACTTGCATGTCAAATTGCCCAATTCCCTTATAGTGGCTGGCCAAGATAGATTGATGATGGGCAATATATTTGTTTAAATTAGATATTATAATAAGAAATTGGGTTATTGGAGATAAAATAAATTAAAGAAAGGAATTAAAAAGGAAAAAGATGAATAAAATAAGGGAGGAAGAAGGAGTGTTCATCCTTTTCCTTATTACAATTGCCATGAGTAAAGAAAACAAAGGTGAAGGAAGGCTCATCTTTCATCTTCTTCATTTGCCGAAATTGAGAAAGGAAAGATTGAAAGAAAGAAACCAAGGCATTCGGCCATGGCTATTTCAATGGAAAGGTATGCATTGTGATTTTTATTCTAATTGATATTGAGATTTAGTTGATATGGGTATAGTCTAGTTAACCCATGGCAAAATTCATGGATTCATTGTTGGGAGAAAAGAATGGAAGTTGCCATATGTATGGGTATGTATGTACTTTGGAAAGGAGATTTTTGTGTCATTGAGTTCTTGTTGTTATGTGTGTATGTGCATGAGTATTCGGCCATGCTATAGAATTCATGTTGCAAAATGATTAATGCTTAATGTGATATATAATTGTACGTGTGAATGAACTTGAGAATATCTAAATTATTGGTTGGAGGTGCCGAATGTGGTCTTGGATGAGTTTTAAAGAATAAAAATTTAGGTGACTAGAGGTCAAGGACATTCGATCAAAGGCTTGTGTGCTAGCAAAATCGGCCTAAATGTCGTTTTGATGTGTTGAATTGAGTAAGCTAGATGTTGGAACACATAAGGATTCGGCCTTCTAAAACAATAGAGATAAGTGTATGAAAGGCTAAGATTAAGTAGTAAGGCCGAATAGGTTGTAGATAAGGCACTTGTGAGTTCTTGGCCCAGCAGTGGACAAATTAAATTAGAGTCCTTGTGACGTATAATGTCAAGTCTAACTTAGTATATTCGGCCACCTAATTAAGTACATAGGTGGTGTTGAATTTAATCTTGCACATTCGGCCATATGGGGTAAAAATGGGTCAAGTGTTCATGAGATGAAATTTTGTGATTTTACCCAACACAAGGTAAGTCATTAAGCATATAGTTGGTATTGATTTAAATGATCGTAATACCTATGCAATTGTGTTTAATGAGATGAAATGTATACAAATGTATATGTATGTAGAGATGAAATTGTCGAATGTAAAAAGGCAGTGAAGCGTATAGAGTGGTTGGTTTTCGGCACTAAGTGTGCGGGCAATAAGTGTTCACGGTTGTGAGATTGGCACTAAGTGTGCGGGCTTGAAATGCATGGCACTAAGTGTGCGAGTTTAAAGTACATGGCACTAAGTGTGCGTGGTTGATTATTAAGCACTATGTGTGCGAACCCACTATATATATATTTTCTATCAATTATTTATATTAAGGGTGCGACCTTACCGAGTCGATTTCGGACAGCGGAAAGGGGTAAGTACCTTGAGTTCATGGCTAATAGGCGCTATGTTTATATTTGGAGTTGAGCTTGGTAAGTTTTGAACCTATGTGACAATTATAATTGAAGTCACGTGCATAAGGTTCATCGTGGAATAGGTGAAAGGTCATTTAGTTGTATGATTGTAACGAAAATAAAATGATGTATGAAAATGCCTCAATTATCCTATTGATTAGTATATGGAATGTGAATGTATGACTTGGTATGAGATTGAACCGAAAGGTCTAAGGAACTATGGTATAGTTCGGTTTGGATGGAGCAATTAGCCTCGTTCCATTTTGTTTCCTCTTGTGATAATGTTATTAATGGATGGTAGTGCATTGCTTATGACTTACTGAGTTATATACTCATTCGGTGTTTGCTTGTCACCTATTTTAGGTTTCTTGGACTCGTCTTTTTTGCGTGCTCAGATCGTCATCGAAGTCATCACACCGGCTAGCAACTTTTGGTACTTTCTTCTTAGTTGGTGTAGGAGAACATTTCGGCATGTATAGGCTATTATGTTTTGTTTGAAATTTGGTATGTAAAATTTTAGCCATGCGAAAATGGCATAAATGTTCGTTTGGATTTGGTTCTATGATGCTTGGTCACAAGTCTTGGTAATTCGGTTGTGGTTGAGTATTGGTTGAGGTCTACTCGATTATTACGCCATATGTCATGGCTAATTTATTTTCGGTGTTAAATTCATGATTTGGTAATAGTGTAGTGGGGAGATGCTCGGTGATGATTAGTCTTTGGCATGGCTAGTCATGGTCATAAATTGTGACATGTATGATGAATTATTAGTTAGATTAAGGAAAAATCACGAAATAGGCATAGTCTGCTTTAGTAACAGATGCTGACAGCAGCAATGTTGTGAGATTTAAAAATCACTAAAAATAGTAGAAATGGAATTAAATAATGAATAAATTAGGTAATCGAAGCTTGATGAGTCTATTTACATATGGAAGAAACGAAACGACCATATAAACTTTATGTTAGGAGATAATTAAATTCTTGTGAAACAGTGCCAGAGCGATTTCTGGATCCCCTGTTATGACTTAGAAAATTCACCGTAAATTTTATCGAGATAATTAGAGGTCGTGCCTTATATGTACAGATTCGTTATCGAGTCTAGTTTCATTAGAGACAAACGGCATAGGCATTGAAGCCCTTTACAGGGAGACATTTAAATCGTAAGGTACAGAGGTCAGTGTAGTCGAACCTTGAAATAGGGGAAACTTTAACAAATAAACGGTACTAATTGGCCCAACCAAAAATTCTACAAAAATTCCACCATATAGATATATGAGTCTAGTTACGGGAAAATTTACGGAACTGGTTTTTGAGTCTCAGAACTCAAAATATGATTTTTAAAGTGACCATGATACAGTAGCCAGCTTCCCTGGAACAAAAAAAAATATGGGGGGAAATAAATGAAGTAAGCCGGTAACACCTCGTGTTCGATTTCCGGTAACGGCCATGAGTTCGGGGTGTTACAAAGGCCCTAATTGGAACTAAACCATTACTAAAATAGGCTTAGGCCCAGATTGTATTTGCTTTTTGTCTGGTTGTTTTATTTGGGATTACACACTGAGTTTTCATAAACTCACCCCTCTATTTTATCTGTACAGGTAATCCAAATACATCGGCGAATCGGTGCTACAGAGGACTCGACGGTGGCCACATAACTCATTTCGTTCTACTTTAGTAATTAATTATAAATTTGGTCTTATTTTGGGGTATTCACTGTAATAATGGCCTCTTAAATTTTTATGGATAATTTGGGATTTTTATTGTTTGGATTTATATTTGTTAGCAGTAAGGGCAATCGAGTTTTCAAAAATCAAATTATTTTAACAAATTGCACACGAATACACAAACTATTTTAAAAGCTTCCGCGAAAAGAGATGTTTTGAAAATTAATGTTTTAATGTGAATAACTTTTTGATAAAGATTCACGTTTTGGAAATGAACGACACATCTTAGAAACGATAACATGATAAAAAGAGGACTAATAGCGAATAGAGTTTTACTTTAATGATTGCTTGTTTTATGAAAAACGCTTCAATGTGACATCTCCAGATTCGACCATAATGTCTAGGCTGGGTTTGGGGTGTTACAGTCTTTCAGCAAAGACATCGCACATCTTAAGCAATCTTTAGGGGTGCACAATAATTCTGCAAAAACTCTATTTGTATTTAATAGCGAGTACTCAGATTTTGACGAATCATCATAGACCATACCTTTGAACTCTTTCGCTGCACATTTACAAACGTTATCTACAGATACCAGATTAACCAACACCGGTACAGGGGTGGTAGTATTTAGGGTGCTAGAGGAGGCACAATAGGGGGTGGAGGATGAGGAGTGGCCATATTTGCTTCCTTAAACTCATTCAACCATTGGTTCATCATTCCCATAAACATATTTTTCGTTTCATCACCAATAGATTGAGGAATAGGAGCACTGTTACTTGCCTCAGGATTCGAAGCTTGAACATTACTTTCAGCTTAATTAACTATAGCTCAATTTGATTCTGCTGATATCTTGAATCTATAAGAAACAAATTGTTAGAATAGATCAAATGCATGACATTATCATAGGGTATATGTGGCATGTATATACTAATTCTTATTTTGCTACGTTAGTCCTAGAATCGATTAAACCATAGCCTTGATACAAAAAAATGTAACAGTTGTAATAACCCATTTTTAGTGAAATCATAACAGTGGTTTTAGGACCACAAATCAGATGTAAAAATATTTATTTTATTATTATTTTAATGTATAAAGCATGCTAGCATTATTGTAGAAAAAATTCTTTAAGAAATTTTATCGTTTGCATGTTTAATTTGATGAAAATGATTAAGTTGCATAAAATGCAAAAGTGGAGTTCTAGTAGCTAAAGGTATTAAATTGCTATAGAAATTTAAAGTATGAGTCCTTGTGTTGCAATTAGACCATATAAATTGTTAGTGGAATTTTATGGTCATTAAAAATGATATTATAAAGTTTAGTTAATAAGGCTAATGTTGTAATTTGATAATTAAAATATATTAAAATATAGAAAACAAAAGGTAAAGCATGCATGTTCATCTTTTCAACCGAATATTGAAGGAGGAGAAGCCATGGAAGCTTGAAACTTTCTGCCATCACTCTTTTGCTTGCATGTGAGTAGATTTTGTCCCGTTTTAAATTTTTTTTCGGGATCGTTGTAGCTTAATCTAGCTAGCCCGAGGACTAATTTGTGAAACTGTCAAAGTATTAAGGTTTTACCATTAATGAATGTGCAAGATTTTTGATGTTTTATGGAAGAAAATGGATAGCTGTTGTTAGTTAAACAATTTTTGTTAAATGGTTTTTGATGAAACTATCAAATAAGGATTGAATTGAAAATAGAAAATTTTACATGGTGAAATTGTAAAATAAAGGAAATATAGAGCTTGCTAGGGACCTAATTGATAGTTGGCTATGATAGATTTGGGTTGAATTGCGTGAATTTCCATTTTTGTGAACTAGAGACTTAATTGAGAAATCAAATGTATAAGGGAAAAAGTTTAATTTTTGCAAACATGTGAATTTGGATTGAATTGAATAGAACAATTATTAAATTGGTTGAATTTATTTATTTAGATCAAGATATATCTCAACCAGATTTAAATCTAGGGAAGACAAAAGTCGTAGATTAGCCGATCGTACTCCTTCGCGTTGGTGCCGATGTAAGTTCATAGTACTAAATTGCTTAATTAAATTTCTTTATGAATTTGTACTCTATAATTTAGTAGAAACCTGTTGCACTTCGATACCCCTGAATGCACATACGTGCCCTTATTATACTTCGATACCCCTGAATAAACTTACGTGCCCCAGTTGTGCTTCGGTACCCCTGAATGCACTTACATGCCCGTGTTGTATTTTGGTACCCCTGAATGCACTTACGTGCCCCTATTGTACTTCGGTACCCCTGAATGCACTTATGTGCCCCTGTTGTACTTCGGTACCCCTGAACACACTTACATGCCCTTATTGTACTTTGGTAATCCTGATAACGCTTTCGTGCCGTGTTTACGATTCAGTAATATCAATCAAGTAATATAAGATCTTCAATCATTTAATGTTGAGTTAAATAAATTTTTGTGTACTTACTAAGCTTTATAAGCTTATACATGTTTGTGAATCGTTTTGTAGATTACTTTTGTTGACTTAGGACGGATCAAAACTTCAGCTTACACTATCCATCATCATTAGTAGTTTTTGAACTCTTTTGGTATTGTGGATGTATATGTGGCAATATAAGTTTATAAGCATATATGTGTCTAGTTAATTTTGGTACAATAAAAAACTACTAAGTTATATGTTTGAACACTTTGTCTTCTAGGTTGTATACATGTGTCTTTTGACTTGATAAAATTATATGGATGAAATCACTTGTGAATGGTTTAATGCTGATGACTTAAGTGTTATGCTAGTATTTGTAAGAGTATGCCCAAAGATCAATCACGAGATGGTTGTAATAACATACTTGGTTTATCATGTTTATTAATATAAGGAGTTGCCATTATTATTTCAGTTTCTTTTCTGTGTGCATAAATAAACTGTTTTATAATAATGTCCTAAGAATAATATGATTATTCTTAAAAGATCCTTAGTCAAGTATTATTGTTGGCTAGGACAATAATAATGCATTAAGACTAACATGTAGTTGATTGATGATAAAGAGTTGTAATTGATATGGAGTGTCAGAATCAATGCATGGATATGTGTGTTAGAGAACAATATATTGGACTGACCCACTATGAGTATGTTTCGTGGATTATTATGTAATTGTCACAACATTACTCATAGTGATTAATATGTATATGATCCTCATACTTAAGATCATCTTTATCCCAACATCGTGAGTTGTATATTTTGATACAGTCAAACAAACATCGTAACTGGTTGTTCTATAAAGACTGATGCTGGATATACCACAGTCTATGTTGAGGGATATAGTTGATCAATATAGGATAAGTCCCTCCTACATAATGGGAGTAATATCTCAAGCCACTTGATTGAGTGAGGCTAGAAATGCATGGCCACACTCAAATAAGTTGATATGGGATGTCATACTTATTTGTGTATCATAGTCTACTCAAGGTATCAAGAAACATGGGATGGACTATGCAAGTGTGACTATTCCATGACTTGTGTCCATTCCAAAGATATAGGACTTAAGGATTAATGCATGAAAGGTTAATCACAAAAGGTTATGTCGAATCATGATTTCTTGTAACTCAGGTAGCATTGATGCATTGCTAGATGCCAATCATTGTTTGTAACATTAGAATCGTTCTAATATTACTGCTAATGTTACAAGAACCTATAGGGTCACACCCTATGGTTGAAATGAGCGAGGTAAAACATAGTTGGTATATTCCTTGGTTGTCACATGAATTAAATTAATTATAGAATTAATTTAATTGGGCAATCAAATTGTTGAACATACTATATGTACGAGGATGTTGTACACATAATCAGAACATAATTTTATTGATATATGAATTTAGTTCATATATAAGTTTAAATAAATATAGTTTACCGAAATCTTTATTATAGTTAATGTAATTATAATTTTTCGGTTAAACATTATTATATTTATTTGAATGATAATTATTATGTTTGGATTAATTTTAATAAATTAAAATTCATTATAAATATATACCAATTAAGAGGGAGTTATATATAGCAAGGGTAAAAACCCTAAAAAGGATATATAAAAACTATCCCGAAAATATGCAATGTGGTCTAGCAGCCGTTTAGCAAAATACTCTCTAAAAATAGTTTTCTGGGATTTCTACCGTTCATTGTCAATCGGGTGGACTACGTACAGGCCGACATCGGAAAAGGTTGCGACTTGGTTCGATAGTGGTTCAGCATTCCTGTTGCCTAGGCGTCGCTGTCTACTCAGATTAAAGTTTCGGTAATTTTGAAACCTTTTTATCACCCAAATTCATTCCTTACACATGGATCCTTGGTTTGGATCATCGAAATTTTTTTTTAAGTTTTTGCTGCGCCTTGGAGGCACCAGTGTTCCAACAGTATTTATATCTTAGGTGTTTGAATAAATAGAGATGAAAAACTAGTTTTAAAATGTGTGTTGTGAATGTTTTGTGATATGTTTGAAATGTGGTGATTTGGTATCTTTCCTATCAATGGAATAAAAGTTTATTGGTGTTGGTAGTGGAATAATACAATTGGTACCTTTTTAAATGGCTTGGTTGTTAGGTAATTTAAATGGCTTAAGTTGATGCAAACTTAGTTTTGAAGTTAGTGAACATTATGGCGAATTTAAGCATATGGTTGTACATGTATTGATGTTGTAACTGTAGTGCTCTTTGGGCATATTGGTTGGATGTATATATACCATATTGGAATTTCTTATTTATGCTTGGTTTTAAGGAAATTTGAATGCTAGTTCATATGTGTAAAAGTGATTGTAGGTTCATGATTGATTGGGTGAGAAAAATGGCTTGAAAATAGTCTATTTTTCATCCACACGTTCAAAGACACAGGCGTGTATCTCAGTTGTATGTGACACATAGCCTGAGACACGGTTGTGTGTCCCCTATAACTTCAAAAGGGTTGCAAGTCAAGCTGTTACATGGCGTAGCACACGGCCTGGCACACGGGTGTATGGCTTGGCTAGTGGCCCAAGTCAGAGAGTTTCACGGGTATGGACACGAGTTGGGCACAACCGTGGTTACTATTTTGAATGCTCACTTGGCCTCGCCACATGGCCATGCGACCCCTGCAATTTGAAAAAAATTGCCTTTTTTCGAAAATTTTCATATATTTCCAATTTAGTCTCGATTCGTTTCGAATGTCTTTTTAGGGCCTCGAGGGCTTGAAAAAGGGATCGTATGTATGATTTTGGTTGATGTTGCTATGATGTATGATGTGATTTGTTTATTTTAATAAAATGTTCAGTATACGATGTTATGCTCCGGTAATACTCTATAGCCCAAATCTGGCGACAGATACGGGCTAGGGGTGTTACAATGCTGATGATCCGATGTCGATGAAAGCGTCCTGGCCTCTACAGTGTCCACCCCATAAAAAATAAACAACCACTTTCTCTCGAACTTTTCAGAGAGCATTAAAAACGATTGCTAGACCTTTTGAATTATTAAGTTGGTAACCTTAACACGCTAAGAGATTATCATCCTTTAATCCTCTTGGATACCACATATTAAAAGGGAAAACCAAGATTATTCCCTTATTAATAGAGCAGGCAAATGGAAAGTTAGATGTGACACCCCTAAATTGACCCCAGTCGGAAAGCGGTTTCGGGATCGCTAAACCGAGTCACCAAATTATTTGAATATGATATTTATTGTCTAAAATATGTGAATATGAATGTGTGAAAGTTTTAAGCTTCGATTTAGTCGACTGCATGTGAATTCAGCTAATAGGACTTATGTGTGACACTTTTGAAATGTGATAGGTTAATCTATAGGATCTATTAGTGCATGTAATAAAAGGGTGGACTTGCATGTCAAATTCCCCCTTAATTTAGTAGTGGCCGGCCATGACAAGGAAGGAGGACAAAATGTTATGGGCAAAACATGTCATAAACATGTTATGTTAGTGATTTATGTTAGGAAAAATAAAATAAGGAGTATGGGTAATAAAATAATAATGCAAAGGGAGGAGTGATGAAAAAAAAAATTGTCTCATCCATGTTCCCCCCCTCCATTGCCGTGAATTTAAGGAAGAAAACAAAAGAAAAGAAAAAAATGTTCATCTTCTTCTCCTACCTCTCTCAAGCCGAAACTAACCAAGAAATGGAAGAAAGCACACCTAAGGCATTCGGCCATCTTGTGTGGGGAATTAAGGTATGATATCATGTGATTCTTTTGGAAATTTTGTGAAGTTGAGTTTGTTTTGGTGCTCATAACATGACCCATGTGTTAAGTTTTGAGTTTGTGTTGCAAGAAACATTTGGTTATGTCCTTATATGTCAAATTGATGATAAATTTTTGATATTTGGTGAATGAATATGGGTTTTGGTCATGGTAGATAACAAAGAATGTGGTTGTTGTTCTTGTTAATTTGGATGAATTTTTGGTGGATAGGTGCTTGAATCAAACAAATGATCATGTGTGTACACTAGGTGCTAGTTGAGAAGAATCGGTCACTATATTGGAGGCCATTGCCGAATGTGAGTTTAGTTATTGAGAGTGATGAATGTGTTTTGAGTTGATGGAATAAAAGAAAACTTAAAGATGTGTCACAACAAATTATATGTTAAGCTAAGGTTGTTAAATTATCAATCTTTCTTCCTAGCCGAATATGTGTTTATAAAGTTGAGTTGTTAAATAGATTTTGAAGTTAGCCCATGTATTTATTTTTGAATTTAAGAAGAATGATACATTCGACTATGCTTTGATGTGCTTGAATTGTTGTTATGTGAATAAATATTTGTTTGATGATATATATATATGTATTCGGCAATGGGATAAAATGTGTATTAAGGTAAGTTTCATGGTGATTATGCTTGTGATGTTGGGTTAATATTCAGCATTGAGTAATGTGGGATAAGGTGATTAATCGGCTATGAAATTAGCTAAATTGAATAGGTATGTTTAATGATATGCTTAGTATAATGTATGATCTTATAACTCGGTTTGGTATTGAGATAAAGGTTAGATGTATGATTGGATTTTGGTATGTGTTAAATTGGTTAATCAAAGATTAAATGATATGTGATTGCAAAATGTGATTGTTAAGTGAATAATATTAGTTAAGTACTTAAGCAATCTATTGTTTTACTTAAGCTTAAGAGCAAAGAGGATCAAAGTCGGATAGGGGAAAAGAGAAAGTAAACGAATAGCCGTGGACATCTAATCGTCGACCACTTCCGAGGTAAGTTTTAAATGATTAAACGTTGAGTAAATTCAATCATAATAGGACATAATGAGTTGATTTAATAAGATATGATGTGGCCATGATATGTCTTAAACTCAAATGGTAAGTTCATAAGTGTTTGGACTTGGAAATTTAAGAGCAAATTGTAATAATTTGCTTGGACAGCAGCAGTAATGTGACTTTAGAAAATCACTATAAATTGTTGGTGTGGAATTATAGGCTGAATAAAATATGTAATCAAAGCTTAGTTGGTCTAGTTTCTTATGAAAGAGACCGTGGAAGCAAAGAAATTTCCTATAAAGAGATATTTAAAGTTGTGTGGGACAGTGTCAGAATGACTCCGAAATCCCCTATTCTGTTTTTGGAAAATCATTATAATTTGTACAAAAATGGTTATAAGATAAGATTTATATGCTTAGACTCCTTAATGAGTCTAGTTTCAAATGAAATCAAATAGAACACATTATGAATTCTGTACAAAGAAAAATTTGATTCGTAGTAAAGAGTGGTCAGATTAGTCAAATAGTGAAACAGGGGAAACTTTAAGAAAAATATGGTATTGATTGGCCAAACCTAAAATTCTGGAAATTTTATGGATGGAAGATATACAAGTCTATATTCAGGAAAAATTAACACAAGTGATTTGGAGTTTTGTAGCTCCGGTTATAAATAATTTAGTGACTATTGCTCAGGAAAACAGCTTGTGGTGAATATGTGAATTTGTCGTAAACATTGATGAAACTATTTGAGTTGCTTATAAGCTATGGCTGAAATTGATGTCCAAGATAAATATATATATGTGTGGTGAAGCCGAATGGCTAATGTGAAATATATGTGTGATATGTATATGTGGTGAAGCCGAATGGCGAATGTGAAATATGTATGAGATATGTATATGTGGTAAAGTCGAATGGCTAATGTGAAATATATATGAGATATGTATATGTGTGTAAAGCCGAATGGCTAATGTGAAATATATATGAGATATGTATATGTGGTAAAGTCGAATGGCTAATGTGAAATATATGTGTTATATGTATATGTGGTAAAGCCAAATGGCGAATGTGAAATATGTATGAGATATGTATATGTGGATATATATATGTGATAAGGCCGAATGGCCAATGTGATTAATGTGAAAGTGTATATATATGTGATAAGGCCTAATGGCCGATGTGATGAATGTGAAAGTGTATATATGTGATAAGGCCTAATAGCCGATGTGATGAATGTGAAAGTGTATATATGTGATAAGGCCTAATGGCCGATGTGATGAATGTGAAAGTGTATACATGTGATAAGGCCTAATAGCCGATGTGATGAATGTGAAAGTGTATATATGTGATAAGGCCTAATGGCCGATGTGATGAATGTGAAAGTGTATATATGTGATAAGGCCTAATGGCCGATGTGATGAATGTGAAAGTGTATATATGTGATAAGGCCTAATGGCCGATGTGATGAATGTGAAAGTGTATATATGTGATAAGGCCTAATGGCCGATGTGATGAATGTGAAAGTGTATATATGTGACAGGGCCGAGTGGCCAACATGATGGATGTGAAAGTGTATAAATGTGATAAGTCCCGAAGGGCATTTGTGTCAGTACTATATCCGGGTTAAAACCCCGCAGGCTTTATGCGAGAATATTATCACTGATTAATGTCCGTAAGCTTCGTGCTCGTACTATATCCGAGCTCTAAAGACCCAATGACTACGTGTGGAGAGTATGTCCGGGTAAGACCCGATGACTACGTGTGGAGATTTTGTCCGGGTAAGACCCGATAACTTCGTGTGGAGATTTCGTCCGAGCTAAAGGTCTCGTCGATAATCCGAGTAGAGGTTAAAGCTATAAGACTTCGTAATAAGAATTGCTTATAAATATATTCAATGCGAAAGATTAAACAGGTAAGTACTCCAAGTTTATATGTGAGCTTGATTTGAACTAAATCATAAGGTAGTTATGTGATGCATACGAGAGCAATCTATGAGACTATTCCTATGATTATGTGACATCGGATCAGTGTGAGAGGTTATGTGAAATCATACAATATATTTATGTCACATAAGCTCACTTTTATGTGAAAGTTTATTTGCCTATTGTATATGATGAGATATGCATATTCGGTAAAGGGATGGTATGCCCGAAGGAAGAGTGAAATAAAATATACGAACAACTATGTTATAGTTTGATCGTTATCTGTTGACACTGCTTAAAACTTTGTTTACTTCGTTTACTTTGTTTACTTTGTTTCCTCTGTTTTATAGATCTCATTGCGAAGCTACAGGCTCGGGGATCATCAGCAACTAGTCACACTATCACTATCCATTGTTTGGTACTGCTACGTTTTGGATTATCTTATGGCATGTATAGAATAGACTAGTGGGGGAAGAATATTTTTGGTTAATGTATATAAGCCATGCGAAAATGGCATCTTTTGAATGTTTACTTAGTACTTATTTAAATGAACGATCTTTATTTCAAGAAAAAGTTCAAAATTTTACTGTTCTGACATGAGTTACAAGTCCGGTAATGCCCCTTACCTATTCTGGCGACGGTTACGGGATAGGGGTGTTACATTAGAAATAGGAATTATACTTTCCAAAAGAATATAGGATTATTCCCATATCAATAGAGAAGACAAAAGGAAAGAAAAATGAATTATATTCTTTCCAAAAGAATATTAATTTCTATGTCTTGTATATTTTGACTAAAACTAATTAATATAACTGTTTATATTAATAAATTCGATAAAATATATAAAATTAATATTATTTTCCATGTCTTTTATATTTTGACCGAAATTAATTAATATAATTGTTTATATTAATAAATTTGGTAAAATATATAATTAATATTTTGTATTAATCAAATTCATATATTAATTATATTCTTTACAAAAGAATATTAATTTCCATGTCATTTATATTTTTACCGACATTAATTAATATAACTATTAATATTAATAAATCTGGTAAAATATATACAAATAATATTTTGTATGAAAGGAATTCATATATTAATTTTATTTATGTTCTCTATTTGTGTACAACAAGTTTGTACATATAATGTGTTTAATATTTAACTATCAAATTAATTTAATTTAATAATTAATTTAATTCATATGACAACTAAATACAATACCAAATGTATTTGGATTTTTTTCGCTTTCACTATAGGGTGTGACTTTGTAGGCTCTTGTAACATTGGTAGTAATACTAGAACGTTTCTAACATTACAAGCTATGAGTGACATCTAGTAATGCATCATTGTCACTTAAGTTAGAAAAAGTCATGATTCGACATAACCTTTTTGTGATAATCTTTTCATGTGTTATATCCTTTTATACTTAATATCTAGATTGGACACAAGTCACGGAATAGTCACACTTGTATCGTTAATACCATGTTTCTTGATTTTCTTAATAGACTACAATAAACAAATAAGTGTGATATCTCATATCAATTTATTCAAGCATGGCCATGCATTTCTAGTCTCACTTCATCAAGAGGCCTAAGATATTGCTCCCATTATGTAGGAGGAATAAATTCTATCTTGATCAACCATATCCCACTACATGGATTGTGGTATATCCAACATTAGTCTCTATAGTACAACTTGTTACGGTAGACATTTTGACTGTATCAAAATATATGACTCACGATGTTGTGACAATGATTATATCAAGTCTAAGGATCATATATTTAGTTATCACTATGAGTAATATTGTGACTATTACATAATAATCCAAGAAACATACTCATAGCAGTCAGTCCAATATGTTGTTCTCGGACACATACTCATGTATTGATTTTGACATCCATATGTCAATAACAACTCTTTGTCAACAATCAACTACACATATGTTTTAATTCTAAGCCCACAATAATATTTGGCTAAGGACCTTTTTAGAAAAATCATATTTTCTTATAACTTAATTACAATTTAGTTTATTTATATACATATAAAAAGAAACTAAAACAATAATGGCAATGCCTTAAATTAATAAAAAAGGTAAAATGAGTATGTGATTACAATCATTTAATGATTGGTCTTTTGGCATACTCTAACAATCTCTCACTAGCACTAAGACCAATCAATCATATATCTAATACCGAGTGACTTAGTGTGACAATCATGCTTCTGCTGTGTCAAAGGTTTTGTCAGTGGATCAACAATGTTTTCATCTGTTCGTACTCTGCATATTTCCACATTTCCTCAATTAATGATTTCTTGAATGAGATGAAAGTGCCTAAGTATATGTTTGGACCACTGGTGAGATCTAGGTTCCTTTGCTTATGCAATAGCTCTGTTGTTGTCACAACGAAGTTTTATAACATTTGATATGCTAGGCACAACCCTAGTTCAGATATGATCTTCTTCATCCAAAAAACCTCTTTTGCAACCTCACTAGCTGGAATGTACTCGGCCTCAATTATAGAATCAACTACGATATCTTGCTTTGAACTTTTCTAGCTCACAGCGCCACAATTAAGGTAAAACACAAAACCCGATTGTAATTGTGAATCATCCTTGTCGGTTTGGAAACTAGCATCAGTGTAACCTTTTACACTCAGCTCTTCCTCACATCCATGTATAAGGAATGTATCTTTAGTTCTTCTGAAGTACTTAAGGATATTTTTAACTGCAGCCCAATGACCTTCATTGGGACCTACTTGATACTGCCTCGTCATATTTAAAGCATAAGATACATTTGGATGAGTACATAACATGGCATACATGATAGATCCAATAGCTGAAGCATATGAATTCTTACTCATACGTTCTCTCTCTTGTGAACTTGAAGGATACATTCGTCAAGAGTGAAATACCATGTCTCATAGGTAGGAATCCTCTATTAGATTCTTCCATACTGAACCTTTTCAGTACTTTATCTATGTATGTACTTTGGCCTAGACTTAGGAGTTGTCTTGATCTATCTCTATAGATTTTGTCTCCTAATATGTATGTAGCCTCACCAAAGTCCTTCATAGAAAAATGAATTCTTAACCAAGTCTTAACAAATTATAGAGTAGTTGTGTAATTTCTTATGATAAGTATGTTATCTTCATACAGTACCAAGAATAACATAGTTCTCCCACTAATTTTCTTGTAAACACAAGGCTCATCTTCATTTTGATAAAACCAAACTCTTTGATTGCATCATTAAAACAAAGATTCCAACTTTGAGAAGCTTACTTTAACCCATAAATGGATCTTTGTAGCTTGCATATCTTACCAACATCTTTTGGATCGACAAAACCTTTAAGTTCTGTCATGTACACATCCTCTTGTAGTTTCCCATTAATGAAATTTGTTTTAACATCCATCTGTTAGATTTCATAATCATGAAATGCAGTTATTATAAGTAAGATCCGGATGGATTTAAACATAACAACAGGAGAAAAGGTTTCATCATAGTCAATACCATGAACTTGGCAAAAACCTTTAGCTACTACTCGCTTTTTGTATGTTTGTACATTACCATCCGTGTCAGTGTTCTTTTTGAAAACCCTCTTGCACCCTATGGGTTTAACTTCTTTAGGTCAGTCAACCAAGATCCATCCAATATCTAATATTCACCATTTAATGATTCTTTGATATTTTTAGGCTCAATGCTTGAGATAAATGGAACAAAATTACAAGTATTTCTAAGAGTAGATCTAGTAGTGGATCTCCAAAAATCTTACCATCCTTCACATAGTTGAACTCCCTTAAATGAGTGACTTTCGTGAGCTCTATTGTAAGCTCCTTTATGGCATATTGTGTTTGTTCTTATATCTTCTCACTTGATTATAGATTCACTTTATCATTATTATTAAAAAAGTTTACATCATCATCGTCAATACAAGAATCCTTTCTAAGAGGAAGGTTACAGTAATAAAAAATAACATGTATGACTCTCCTACTACTAAAATTATTTTCTTAAAGACTCGAAAAAATTTAGAATTTAAAGAGTAAGCATGAAAAAATCATTCATCACTGTTTGAATCAAATTTACCAAGGTTGTCTTTTCTATTATTTAAAACAAAACACTTGCATCCAAAAGGATGAAAATAGCTAATGTTAGGCTTTTTATTTTTGAAAAGTTCATATGGAGTTTTCTTTAAAATATGTTTAATCATCACTCTATTAACAATATAATAAGTAGTGTTTGTGGCTTCCGCCCAAAAATATTTTGGTAAATTATTTTCACAAGGTATGGTTCTAGCCATTTATTCTAAAGTTCTATTTGTCGTCTCAATAACTCCATTTTGTTGAGGGGTTATAGGTGTAAAAAAAATTATGGCTAATTCCATTTGAGTTGCAAAAATTTTCGAAACCAATATTTTGAAATTTTGTTCCATGGTTTTTTCTAACACTAGTGATAGAATAACCTCTTTCATTTTAATTAATTTTTGAAAATCTTATGAATTTTTCTAAAGTTTCATCTTTAGTACTTAAGAAAAGAACTCAAGTAAACCTAGAATACTCATCAATAAGCAAAAAAGCATATTGTTTTCTGCCTAAGCTAGTGGTCCTAATAGGACCAAATAAGTCTATGTGATTTAGTTGAAGAACTCTATTAATTGATACATCATTAATAGGTTTAAATGAAATTATTCTATGTTTACCCTTAACACATGCATCACAAACTTTATCTAAGTCAAAATCAATTTTAGGTAATCCTCTTACTAAGTCATTTTTAGATAGTTTATACAAAATGTTCATGCTAGCATGTCCTAGTTTTCTATGCCATAATAAAGAATTATTTTCATTTTTAGCAACAAGACATATGAGTGAATCATGCAAATCATAATAATGCTCCATATATATATTTCTTATCCTATGTCCTATAAGCATAATCTTATCAGACATAAAATCAACTATTTTACATCCATTAGACTCAAAAATGACATTGAGATCATTATAACACAATTGGCTAATACTAAGTAGATTATGCTTAAGACCGTTGGCATAGAGAACATTTTCAATAAGAATTGAAGAGGTTTTACCAATAGAGCCAATTTAGAGTTGTCACCCAATCTAACTACTCCAATTTTTGGCTTCATATTGATAAAATATTTCTTGTCACCGATCAGGTGCTTTGAGCTTCCACTATCAAAGTACTATGAGTTTTTGAATGAATATTCCACCTTGAAGCAATACTCTTCTTCCTACAAACATAGAATTAAACTTTAATTTTTGGTCCCCAAATTTTTTTGGGTCCATAAGCAATAGTTTCTATAATTCTAGTCTCTTTAGGTATCCATTTTGAAAGTGTGTCTTTATCTTAAGTATTTATGAGTCCTTTAGGGACCCATACTTTTAATAATTTTTCTATTGTAAAAACTTAGGGGACCTATATGTTTATAAAAATTAAAGCTAGTTCTGACAAAGTTTTGTTTTGAACTTTCTCTTTTTTAAAATCTTTTTTGGTAAAACTTTGTTAGAGTGAGATTTTTCACCCTTAAGCAACTCAGGTTGCTTTTGATGATTATCATGAACCTTTGAAAGAAAATTATGCAAGTTGTGGTTCTTTTTCTCAAAAAAATTTATGATTGCTTGCATATCATAAATTTTACATTCAAGTTCATGATTGGTCTTGGAGAATGAACTATTTTCATCTTTTAATTTTGAAATAGTTTTCTTATATTTTGAAACCATAGTTTCAAACTCCAAGCCTAGTTCATCATAGGCACCTCGTATTTTATCAAAGGAATTGAAATAAATGAGTTAGAATTTATGTTTGGTTCATAGATGACCAATAAGGAAAATATTTGCTACTTCTTGATCATCATTATTAAATGAATCATCATCACTCCAAGTAGAAACATGAGCCTTGAGCTTTTCTTTGCTTGATCCCTTCCTTTTCCAATGAGGACAATCAAACCTAATGAGTCTCAGTTTCTTGCACTCATAGCAAATTATCTATTCCTTCTCCTTGGAAGATTCAAGTTTGAGTCCTTTCTTTTTGAACTTTTTACCTCTATTGGATCACATAAACCTCTTGAATTGTTTAGAGAACATTTCCATCTCTTTATCTTCATCCACCTCTTTAATTGAATCACCATCTTCTTCAACGATAAGATTTTAGAGTTCCTCCAACATTCTTCTTTTCCACTTTCTCTTCTTTATTCTCTTCCTTGAGTCTCATTTCATGAGTGAGCAATGAACCGATTAGCTCATCTAATGAAAGAGTTTTTAAATTTTTTTCTTTCCCTATAATTGTATCTTTGGCTTCCCAAAACATCGGTAACCTTCTAAGAATTTTTTTACACTAATTCTTCATTGGGATAGGTTTTCCCATAGGATTTGAGTGATGATGATGGTGAATTTATCGAACATAGCATTGATGTTTTTCTCCGGCTTCATCTTGAATGTCTTGTAACTGAGGGTAATAATTTCCACCTTTGATTTCTTGACTTGGCTTGTACCTTCATGAGTGACCTTTAATTTTTCCTGAATTTCCTTGGCATTAGAACATGAACATACTCACTATACTTATTTAGACAAGAGGACAAAAGAGAGTATGCATAGATTTGGCATTAAGGTGTCTGCATCTCCTATCTTCTTCATTTCATTCCTTCTTGCTCTTAGGAACTAATATCTCTCTTTCTTGCTTGAGTGGTATGGATGGACCATCCATGATGATTTATCATATGGCAAGATCATTGGCTTGTATGAACAACATCATCCTATTCTTTTAATATGACTGATTAGCACTATTGATGTAGGGAGGTTTAGAAATGGATTGAGACTCACCAAGGAAAATGGAGTCAAAAGTAGACGTCATCTTATGGTTTGAATTGAAAAAAGTTGAGCTACCTTGAGAATCTTCTCTAGGTTGTTAGATCGTCTTTTAGAGGCTAGCTCTAATATCAATTGTTAGGTTAAATGGTCAAACCGAAATTGCCAAGAGGAGGTAGATTGACTTTTAAAAAAATGTAAAAGCTAGAGAGAAAAGATAGAAAAGGGAACACAAGAATTTAGAGTGGCTCAGTCCCAATTGCCTACTCCATTACCTTAGCTTTGCCCAACTAAGGATTTTCCAAAATTCAAATTTAGATTGCCTCAGTCCCAATTGCCTACTCCACTACCTTAGCTTCCCCCAACTAAGGATTTTCCAAAATTCACTAATTTTACCAACCTTTGAGGATAAGGTTTAACCTTACAACTCCCTTAATATTTTTACCCATTTATTAAGACACTAACCCTATCAAAGAGAAACAAAATAGCAAACAAAGAAATAATCCTTACAAGACCTTAGTGTTTACAACATTAAGCTCAATTACAATGAAAAAAAACTTGAGTAAAAGAATGGAAATAAAGCACACAGGTGTATTAAAGAAAAGTATGGTAATATTTAGCACAAAGGTTGTTTTGATTGATCTTTAAGCTTGTGTATTCTTTCTTGTCGTTGTAAGATCTTTAGAAGTTGATATTTATACCTTCTAATTCATTTCCAATTGTTGTGGTTGTTGAAAAAATAAATAGAGCCATTGGGATGAAAAATACCATATCAATAAATTCACCTGCAACAAAAAGTATCAATATTTTTTGTATGAGTATCGATACTAGTAACAGTTAATGCCTGGTTCAATGACCATTAAAGTTAGTTACCAATGATATCAAAAATGATTTATCGATACCTCATAAAAGGTATTGATATTTTTTTATTAGTATCGGTACTTTTTGTCAATTTTGAAAGATCATGAAAAATAAAATAGAAAATTGGTATCGATAAAAAGTTTTGGTACCGGTAAAATCCAATATGTATCAATACTTACTATTTGTGTTCAATTGTTATTCAAAATAGAGAGCAGTTTTGGTATCGATAAAAAATAAGGTAGCGATAAAAATTGTACATGTATCGATACATTTTGGAAAATATATACCACTTGTAGGGAGCAGGTTTACAATTGATTTGAAATAGTTTTATTTAAGTTCAAGAGTTTAAATTTGTTTTCAGAACTTTGTCAAAAATATTCTAAGTGTTCAAAGCATTTTGGAAGTTTTAAAATATTATTTATTCTTTGAATTCTTTGTTCAAAAATAAATTTTTTATTTAAAGATATTTTTGTTTGTTATATGAAAATAATTTATCAAATAAAGCAGTTCAACACCTTTCTTAAGCCTAAATGTATCTTACATAAATGATTTGGAAGCTATGGTTCTTCTTTGATTAGTGGTTATTTCGCATCAGGGTAAGTACTTCAGTTCTATATGTGAAGTTCTAAATGTGTAAATTTGTATGCGGTAATTGAACAGTAAGACTTTAAGTATAAGGTTTTTGCATGAGATTGTCAGTGATTGATATGATAAGAAATATGTATGTACAAGAGTAGTAATAGTGAAATTATGGTTTTAGGCAGTGGTTGTTGTTGGTTCTAGATTGATATCTGGATCAGGTGTTTTGAACTGCAGTAAGTGAGAATAAGGTGAGTCTCCATTCTGTCTCTTACATGCAAATAATACCAGTAAGTAATTTAAACAGTGATGAATTTTTAGTATTTAGTAAATGAGTAAAACATAAGAAAGATTTGCATGTGCAAAGATAATATGTTCAAAGTATTTTAAGAATAAGAAGTTGAATGAGAAGTATGTAGGTAAAGTCCAATATGGAAAGGTAGGAAGCAGTCAGGTGAGTTTCTACTTTGATCCTTATATAACCATTTTTCATACTAAAGTATATCTATATGAAAGTGATCAAATTGGAATTTGGAAATCATGTATAGTATAGTATGCAGTAGGAATAAGGTTATGTTTAGATTAAAATAATTGTTAGTCTTCTTGAAAATAAACTCTATTGGATGCATGAAGAGTGACATGAAATGTTGGGTCAGGGATGAGTATGTGTTCGTAGAGTTGGTAAAGCGAGTCAAATCACTATGGTGGTAACTAAGGAAGTTCTTCGGAATAGTAAACTTAAACTCTGAAAAAGTCCATGTCTATGGCACACTCTAAAAAGAAATGTTGAATTAATTTTATCTAATGGGGTTTTTTATTTGTCCCAGAGTGATGATGGGAAAACCTCACTTGATGTGAGTTTAGGCAAATTTGTATCGCAAACAAGATAGTCTTGGGTTGCCTAAGTGACATCTTGTTAGCCTTTATAGTGTACTCTAAAAGGAATGCCTTTCTGGTGTATATTGAATTGATTACTTTTGTGGCATGTTTTGTATAAGACTTTATGACTTACTTAGTATGGCTCACTGGTGTGCTTAGTTAAACCAATGTGTTATAAATTCTCAGTCGACCATATGTTCAACATTGTACATTGTTAAGATATGAATGAAATTTAATGGACTGAAGAGATGCTGGGTTTAAATGGTATAATAATGGAAAGATTTTTGTCTATGAATTGTGATTGTGTACATTAGTTATGGGCTAATTATACATATGAAGTGATATTTTGGTTGCATTGGTCTTCTAAAGATAATGTGCATAGACTTATGAATAATAAGAGAGAAGAAAACCTATGAAGAATGGAAGTCATAAATTGAATAGATAAACGAGTACAAATCAAGGCTTGGTAAATAGAGTGTTTATGGAAAGGAAAAATTGAGTTTAAGGAATGTATTCGTCAAAAGCAAAACCATGTAACTAAAGCTGAAAAGATCGCTATGATGAACTATCATATACTTCAACCAAGTATCAACTAAGATAAATGGTGTTCTCTCACAAAGTTCTAATGAACTTATTCATGATATATTCTTCGTTGCAAGTTTGAGTATTGTGAGACTGCACAGTGGGAGACTATGCCAAGGCTATGCCAAGGATAGAGGCGTATCGGGTTATTCTGCATATAGCGTTGTGCTAGTGGTGTATAGTATTTTGTGTTATTGTGTTGGTTTTCTTTAAAAGTATGTTTCTTAGGGTATTTTTTTAAAGTAAGAAATTATATTGAAAAGATTTGAAATAAATTATTTAAGGTAGTATCATGTATTTTTCTAATTGTTTATATCTTCAAATGATTAAGAGATTCAATAAAAGTTTCTTGATAGATTAAAGTTGTTAAGGTAGTATCATGTATTTTTCTAATTGTAGTGATGGACCTACACTTGTGATGTATGAAATGTGGTGAAAATGATTTGTGGTATATATATATATGTAAGTTAAAATGAGGTTAGTCTAAAGAATGTGTGAAAGAATGAAATTAGCATTAAAACTGTTTTGGACAGTAGCAGTGACGTGATTTTGAAAATTCACCAAAAATAGAAGAAATTTAATTAGAGGTTGAATGAGATGTGAAATTAAAGCTTAGTGAGTCTATTTTCATATAAAAAAAACATAGCAAGCAAATGAATTCTATATTTTGAGATATTTACAATTGTGTGAGACTTGCTCAGGATGACTATGTAATCCCCTGTTTCAACTTTGAAAAATCATTAAAAATTGTACAAAACGAATTAAGAAATATAGTTTATATGCCTAAATTCCTTATTGATTCTAGTTTTAAATGAAACAAGTTTCATGGTTATTTGAATTGTGTACTGAGAGAAATTCAAATCCGTAAAATTTCCCTAAATCTAGACTCATAAAACTTCTTACTAATTTTTTCTAGAATTTGTAATAGCCCAAAATTGGGTCTAGCTGGAACAGAGGTTTCGGGACCACAAAATTTGAGATATAAATAATTATTTTATAATTATTTTGGGGTTTATGATATTATTTCATGATTTCATGAAAATTTCGTGATGAAATTCTGTGCATTTCGCGCTTAAGTTGAGATTAGGGACTAAATCGAATAAATTGTAAAACTCGTGTTTTAGAGGTTTTTAGTATGAAATTGCTTTGGGATATTAACTAGGAGGTATTAAATAGCAATTTGACCCATTCTTAAGTTATGGACAAAAGTTGGACATGGAGGGAATTTTTTTTGAAAGTTTAGTAGTAAGGGCATTTTGGTCATTTGTATATTAAATGAAATAAAATGGGAAAAATAACACAAATTTGGTGATCAGCTTCATTAGTTGCTGCCGGACATTGCTCTCCTCCATAGCTAGGGTTTCTTCAACTTTCAAGCTTCATAGTAAGTGAATTCAAGCCCCGTTTTTAATGTTCTTCACATTTTTGAAATCCTCGTAGCTCGGTTTACTTATTTCTACCATTAGTTCGAGTTAGGGTTTATGTTTAAAAATTTACCCATGAATGATAGGCATGTATTTTTTTGTTTGATGGTAGAATATGAATATTTGAAGTTAGGGGAACAATCTTTTCTAAGTGATTTTTAACGAAAACGAGCAAAACGGCATAATCGATAAAAATACCTATTGTTCATAACTATGTGTTAGAGTGAGAATTTGATGTTTCCATAGAAGATAAAAATGATCAGTATGTCATTAAACATAAGAATAAGGGCTGAAATTAAATTTCTGAGCCTTGGGGAAAAATCATAATTTTGTAAAAGTTAGGGGGCAAAAATGTAATTTTTGTATAATGTGATTTTTGGATTAAAATAAATAGTTTGAGTGTTAAATGAGCTAAATATGTTGTTATAGATCAAGAAAGGCGTGGAATCGACCTCGAACGGGGAAAGGAGATAGTTTTGGACTAAATTGCAAAATTTCCATATTTTGCACCAAGGTAAGTTTGTATGTAAATAATACATTAATTTCATTTACATTTTTATATTTCAGCCTATTATATATATATTAGCTTATGTTGAAGCATAAATCGACTATTGAAAGAATGGAAATAAGGAATAGAGAGAGAGATCCCGGTTGAACATTCGGAAAAATCGAATAAAATAGAGGAAGCGTAGCTAGGTCACATGTATGGTGCCGAGTGCACATCATGTTTACAAGAAGGCTACGAGATACTATATAGTAGCTAGGTCACATGTGTGATACGGAATGTATCCCATGTAGACAAGAGAGCTACGTGAGAGATAAATGTAGCTAGGTCGCATGTGTGATTCCAAGTGAAGGACACCATGTAGACAAGAGAGCTACGAGACAAATTGGCTAGGTCGCATGAGTGGTACTAAGTGTTCATCATGTGTACAAGAGAGCCGAATTAAATGAAATATGATGGTGGGGCTGTGTGCTGAAACCATCAAGTATCGAGGATTAATCCGAATTCTGCAACGGGATGGTTTTGTGGTGACATTGTAGTCATGGACCTACACTTGTGATGTATGAAATGTGGTGAAAATGATTTGTGGTATATATATATGTAAGTTAAAATGAGGTTAGTATAAAGAATGTGTGAAAGAATGAAATTAGCATTAAAACTGTTTTGGACAGTACCAGTGACGTGAATTTGAAAATTCACCAAAAATAGAAGGAATTTAATTAGAGATTGAATAAGATGTGAAATTAAATCTTAATGAGTCTATTTTCATATAAAAGAAACAGAGAAAGCAAAGGAATTCCATATTTTGAGATATTTACAATTGTGTGAGACTTGCTCAGGATGACTATGTAATCCCCTGTTTCAACTTTGAAAACTCATTAAAAATTGTACAAAACGAATTGATAAATATAGTTTATATGAATAAATTACTTATTGATTCTAGTTTTAAATGAAATAGGTTTCATGGTTATTTGAATTGTGTACTGAGAGAAATTCAATTCGTAATGAACAGAGGTCAGATCAGTTGAGCTGTGTAACAGGGGAAACTATAACTAATAAACTGTACTAATTGGCTAAACCAAAAATTCTAGAAAAAAGTTAGTAAGAATTTTTATGAGTCTAGATTCAGGGAAATTTTATGGATTTGAATTTCGAGTTTCATAACTTGAGTTATGATTTATTTAGTGATCATGACGCAGGAGGGACAGCTTGATCAAATTGGAGTAAACAATAAAATTAAAAATATGATATAATTGAGTTATGTTGTAAACATATTAGACTTCTTATTTGTTATTTATATACTTACTTACTAAGCTATAAGCTTACTTTCTTTTCTCTCCTTTGTCTTATAGTGTTATCCAGCAAGCACGGGAGTCAGAGCCCGCACTATCAATACTCTTGGTATCTGAACTCAACATTTTGAAATATGGCATGTATAGCAGACTTAGTTATTTTGTTACGTGTCATAATTGTCTAGGTTCAAATTACTACTTATAGTATCAAACTAACCATTTTGTACGAAGCCTTTGAAGTTGGTTTGTATTGTTAATGGCATATGTTATAATGATCAAATTGCACGCCATATTTTTGTTGGGTTTTGTTTAATAGTATATACTATAATTTGTTAATACCTCGTACCCTGTTCCGGCGACGGATACGGGTAAGGGGTGTTACAACATATCCATAAGGGTGAGCCGTATGTCACACATGGCCTAGACACACGCCCGTGTGTCCAACCGTGTGGACCCTAATAGGCTATTTCCAAGCCTTTGGTCACCCTTTTCATCACTTATACTCAAAGATTACCAAATACAAAGTAAAACATGATTATATTCTTATAAATGATCTTCGCAAAACTCATTGTTTGAAAACCTCATATATTGGTTTCATACATGATAAGTTACTCCCTATCATGTATTTATGAGTTTCCATGTCACTTTAACACATTCATAATTGGCCCGTTCTTGTGATTCATTGCCAATTATAAACAAACCATCACATATGAATATAAATATGCATAGATTTGTAGGTCATAGCTTACTTCAAAATAAGCCAATTCCCATGGCCATATACAAAAAAGATAGGTACGTCTTTACATGGCTTCATTTGGCAATTCAAATAACACATATAACAAAATACTCAAAAATTCTATACATGCCATTGAACAAAATAAAAATGTCTTTATACCAAAGTTGGACTAGTTGATAGTGTGTTGACTGTAATGCCCCGTACCGAGACCGTCGCCGGAGTCGAACACGAGGTGTTAATAGACTTAATTCATTGCTTAAACAGCTCAAACAATTTATTTTTAAAATTTTCAGTCAAGCTAACAATCTGCGTCATAATTGCTTAAAAATTCATATCTCGAGTTACGAAACTTGAAATCCAATTCCGTAAATTTTCCCTAAAACTAGACTCATATATCTATTTAATAATTTTTTTATAGAATTTTTGATTTATCAAATTAGTATAATTTATTAGTTAAAGTCTCCCCTATTTCAGAGTTTGACTTCTCTGACCTTTGTGTATTACGAATCAAATATCTCCCTGTACAGAGTTTCAATGACTATACCGTTTGCTTCTAATAAAACTAGACTCAATAAGTAATCTTTAAATATAAATTATGACTTCTAATTATCTTTGAACAATTTATGGTGAATTTATAAATTCAGAACAGGGGATCTAGAAATTGCTCTGGCCCTGTTTCACAAAAATTTAAACATCTCATAAAATATAACTCATATACCTATTTTGTTCCATCCATATGAAAATAGACTCATAATTCTTAAATTCTATATATTATTCATCATCTAATTGTATCTCTACTATTTTTAGTGATTTTTCAAACTCACGTCACTGCTTCTGTCTGAATCTATTTTATGATAAATTTTACCTATTTCATGGTTTCCATGGATTAGCTAGCAATTTAGCATAAAACACCAAATATGATCATGATTAGCCATTCCAATGGCTAATCATTACCAAGCATTTCCATACCACTCAATAACCATATCATAAGACCATATACACAAAATGATTATAATGCTATAATGCCATACTCAAAATATACAAGCCATTATGCCAAGATGGTATACGGATAGTGTGAGCGTGCCTCCGACCGTTTCCGATTTTCGAGCTGGCTTGTCAACACTACAAGGAATGAAAAGGAGGGAGTAAGCATAAATGCTTAGTAAGTTCACATGCAAATAGCAAGTAACATAACTATATAAGCAAACATAAAACATCATTTGCATAATCATCACCGAGACATTCATATCACATTTTCATTTATCATCTTACCATATTGTTGTTATATCGAGTTTTCAACCCAAGGGTTAAGTACATACCTGTTCAAAGTATTCATTTCACAACACTTACCAATACGTCCCTTTCATCTCGAGTATTCCTCCGCTTGAGTAAAATTTTACCCGTTGAACACATCGGAATATAATTCGGATACATGGAAAGTTTGGACATAAGTGCCACATATGTAGCCAAGCTACTATGTAACCCGCCCATAAGCGAACTCGGACTCAACTCAATGAGCTCGGGCGTTCGCATCCATCAGTGAACTCGGACTCAACTCAACGAGTTCGGATGCCTAGTTACATCTCACGAACTCGGACTCAACTCAACGAGTTCGGATATTTGCATCCATAAGTGAACTCGGACTCAACTCAACGAGTTCGGATGCTCAACCATCCTAGTGACATGTCACTTGTATCCTAATCTATTCCTAAGGTTCAAACGGGCGTTTTCCTCGATCACACATCTTTTCCATCTTCCACGGAATATCGAAATTGATACTTCGGTGATAGTTCATACTCATCAAGTAATTCACATAATCACATATTATTCAACAATAACCAGAAAGCATAATATTTCATGATAATAATCAGCATCATATCATATAAACAACATTAAATTGCTTAAAATGACAGTTATGTTACTACATTTACACATGAACTTACCTCGTATGCGAAAATGGCTACTTTTACCATTTCGTCCACAACTTGGTATTTTCCCCATTTTAGCCTGAATTTTAGTTTTCCTTACTCTATCATTTAAAATATAGTCTAATTAGGACTCAGATTATTCAAATTGACCCAAAATCATATTTTGGCAAAATTACAATTTTGCCGCTAAACTTTTGCATAATTACACTTTTGCCTCTAGGCTCGGGAATTAAACTTTATTCCTTATTCTTATGTTTTATAACATTCTGATCATTTTTCCCTTCTATGGCAACATCAAATTCTTACTCTAACATATACTTGTGACTATTAGGTATTTTTGCCGATTTTGCCCTTTTGCTAGTTTTCACTCAAAACTGAGTAGCACAAGTTGTCTAACATAATTTAAAACCCCATATTCTATCATAAGACATCAAAATACACAAATTTCACCTATGTGTATTTTTCCAAATATAAACCCTAGGTTGAATTATTGCTAACATAAGCTTAATCGAGCTACCGGGATTCCAAAAACGTAAAGAACGTTAAAAACGGGGCTTGGAATCACTTACTATGGAGCTTGGAAGCTTGAAACAAATCGTAACTATGGAGAACCCTTGAAATTTCAGCCTAATGAAGAAGATGGACAAAAATTGGCTTTTAATTTTGTTTTTAATTCATTTTAATAACTAAATGACCAAAATGCCCTTACTACTAAACTTTCCAAAAATTCCTTCCATGTCCTAATTTTGTCCATGAACTTAAAATTGGTCAAATTGCTATTTAAGATCTACTAATTAATATTTCAAAACAATTTCATACTAGAAACTTCTAGAATGCAAGTTTTATAAATTATTCGATTTAGTCCCTAATTTCAATTTGAGCACTTTATGCATAAAATTTCTTCACGAAATTTTCACACAATCATGCAATCATATCATAGACCTCAAAATAATCATAAAATAATTATTTCTATCTCGGATTCTGTGGTCACAAAACCACCATTCCGACTAGGCCCAAAATCAGGATATTACATTGACTCTCCAACTGTCTTCCAATCTTACGAGTCCTCGAGCTCTATAAGACATGGAAAAGAGAGGGGTAATCATTTACATGCTTAGTATGCTCGAATAACTGGAAAGTAAACTTACCAAGTAATTAGCATACAACCAAATTGGGTAATAAAATCAATAAGCATGAAATGGCTTCCCTATCACATACACTCAATCAATGAGTTAGTTACATAACAAAGCACCATGTAATTTATCTTAGATGAGCTCATCATTCAACATCTCATTTTGTATTTATATCTCATATTAATCTCGCTGAGTTTCTAGGAAATCTTGATGGAATATCCATAATCTATCAATTCATAAGGATAATCATTTCAAGTATGCACTCCCGCGAACCTCACATCTTACGGCGGAATTACTGGTCCAGGCTAAGTTCCCCTTATCGTAAACTCATAAGGTGATGTCAGGGTTACCAGTCCAGGCTAAATTTCTTATAAGGACAAACATCCTTAATGAGTTCGAATCTGAATAACCAGTCCAGGCTAAATTTAGACCCCAAATTAGATTACCCGTCTGGGCTAAACTCGTAATGCACATATATTCTTCGGGAGGCTCGATCATCCAAAGGAACACCCGTTCGGGCTAGATCCTTTTCATAATTGAGATCAATGGATTACCCGTCTGGGCTAAATCCTTACTGCAACACGTGTAGGATCTCAATTCACATGTCAAGCATGGTTTATCCATCGAATTCCCCTATTTTTTTTAACCTCAACCGAGACAATTTTTCAACATGTTATTATCAGAGTTGCAATTCATGTAATTTCATGCCATAAATAATACAATCATCATGCATTCATAAATCATATAATTAGACACATTATGAGTTTACTTTAAGTTATCCAAACTTACCTGGTATTCGTTTTGGTGTTGTATTTTAGTTCCTCGATCGACCTCCAAAATTTGTTCCTCGGGTCTATAACAACAAAATTAAATCATTAAATCTCCACATTATACATTTCAAGTCTAAATTCCACCCTCGGTCCAAATGATCGTTTTGCCTCTAACCTTTCACATTTTTACGATTTAGCCCCTAGGCTCGTATAATCAAACACATGCAATTTCTACCTTACTCAAGCCCAACCAAAAACTTTTCCCTCTTATGGTGGCTCACATTTTCCATCATTTTCACATTTCTACCACACATTTTACAACTTTTTCAAAAAGGTCCCTTTAAGGGTTTTTCATGAAAATCACCTAGGAAAAGATGTTTAACACACATCCAAATTTCATATTCCTTCATAATCCATCAAAATACAAGTAAATCATACATGGGTAAATTTCTAAACATGAGCCCTAGCATGAAATATGGGTAGAAATGGAAAAAGTAACATACCGGGATTTCAAAAATACAAAGAACATTAAAAACGGGGCTTGGGAGCACTTACTATTAAGCTTCAAAAGCTTGGAAACCCTAGCTATGAAGACCTTTGAAATTTCGGCAGGATGGAGAAGAAGAATGAGTTGATTTTGGTTCATGTTTCCCATTTTATTTCATTAAAATGCCAAATGACCAAAATACCCTCAAGCCCTTTCTTTAAAATTTCATCCATGCAAGCCTATTTTTGTCCGAAAACTTAGAAATTGGGAAAATTTCTCTCCATGCCTTCTAATTTATAATCTAAAGCAATTTCATTCAAATTTCTTCTAGAATCCAAGTTTTGTAATTTATTCAATTTAGTCTCTAATTTCCAATTGGATACCCTACTCAAAGAATTTCTTCATGAAACTTTAACACATGCATATTCCCATATTTTAGGCCTCATAATAATCATAAAATAAATATTTTGATGTTGAATTTGTGGTCACAAAACCACTATTCTAACTAGGCCCTATTTCGGGATGTTACAGTAGGAGAAGAAATTCTTGGTGTTGGGACTCCCTTCTTAAGCCTAAACAACTTGAGTTGTGGATGTTCACCCTTATCAGATTCTTGAGTTTCCTCATTCAACCTAAGAAACTTGAGTTGTGGACATTCACCCTCAACACGGGTTTCATTTAAAAGAGTAGTGATGTCCATACTAGATGCTTGGTTGGGCGTGGTATGAGATATTGAAATTATCCCTGCATCATCAATATGAGTATTAGTGTTGCTTGAAGAAGAAGAAGAAATAGAAATACCGGGATATATAATCCAATTGCGAGAATTAATCTAGCAAATTTCATAAAAATACAAGGGGGTTCTCCTGCTCGTTCTGTCAAGATTTATGCTAGATTACTGGTGCCATTAAATAGTGAGGCCTCTAAAGCTGAAGGCACATGATAGTTATCTAACCAACTGATGGGGTCAATATTCCAGTGACCATTGGGGCTTTGATTTTGCAAATAGTACTGGAAACATTCATAACTATAACTAACTCCACTAGTTCAAGGGTCTGCCCTCTCATCAGACATTAAATTTGTTTCTTAGCAACTTTGAAATCAATAAGTTGATTATGGGAAAAAATGGATTCTCGTGAAAAGACCAACAAGGGGGAAATCCAAAACCACTTTCAGGTTTGCAAATTACTCTTATGAACTTTTCCTTTTTCTAATGCAAATTAGAAATACTATTTTGATGATTGGATGATAGCCTTGTCAAAAGTTGAAGTGGGCGTTTCTAGCATCAACCTCTTGCCTTGTAAACTTCAATTAGTAGTGTAACACCCTGCAGACGGGCCTGAAAGATTTTACCTCATATGTGAAGGGTTTCCTAGTATTTTAGCAAACTGGGTGTTCACCAAATGTTTAGGCGAGTTGGGGGTTTACCAAAAGAGCATCAGTAAGCAGTTTTGCCAGTTTCTTTGTGAAGTAGGTTCACTAACGTAATGCTAAGCTGGTGTTTTTCAATCTTATTGTGAACTGGGGTTCATCAGTCAATGATACAATCAGACTCAAATTAGGAAATAAAGATTTAGTGTATCTAGGAATACTTTACGTGCAAATAATAACTTTCCTAAGTCAAGTAGGGTATGTTCCGTAAGTCAAAGTTACAATCAACACTCTTAGGTCTATAAATACGACCCTTAATTCTGTGAATTCTTCACTGAATATTTTGTTGTCAAAGTCACTATTCTAAGTTTAGTTGATAGCTGTGAGGGTAAGCCTTTTTCTTGTTGGGTGTAATTGTCTAAGTTCATATTTCATTAATTCTATATGTTTTGTTTTGCATAAGTAATACGCGTGTATATTTCATGCGAACTAGCCAGATTGTCTACCAGAAAGGATAAAGGAAAAGCTAAACTTGTTTTAGTTTCTCAATTTTCTGGTGAGCGGTCTGGAATTATTTAGAGTATGTTAACTGTTGTGTTGTTTAGTTTATTGTGATATCTTTTTTAGAATTATGTTTTTAAAACAAGTTTCAAAGGTAAGTTTTCTAAAAAGATATGTTTTAAAGCTATGAACCTCTGTTTTCAAATACATTTTAAAAATATGATTTTTAAAGCATAGTTTTGTGTGAGCTTCTATGTGAGCTAAGGTTTTAAAGAATGTTTTCAGAAATGATTTGACAAGCTATGTATCAGCGAAGCTCTCCATGTGAGCTTAAGTGATAAGTTGCGTATCAGCAAAGCTCTCCATGTGAGCTTAAGTGATAAGCTATGTATCAGTGAAGCTCCCCTCGTGAGCTTAAGTGACAAGTTGTGTATCAGCGAAGCTCCCCATGTGACCTTAGGTGACAAGCTATGTATCGACGAAGCTCCCTATGTGAGCTTAAGTGATTGTGCTCTTCAGTGAGCCCGGCTCTATGCAAGCTAGTGTGATATGTCTCAAAGTGTGTGCTCCTCTGTGAGTTTGGTTGGATTATATCTAATGAGACATAATGACGAACAAGTCTTGCGACCTAAAGTAGACTTTACTCGTAAGTGTGAACTAGTCTAGCAAATCTAAGGCAGACCCTATTCAAAGAAAAGGTTTTTCTAAAAAGTGTGAACTAGCTTCGCGATTTTAGGGCGAACCCAGACTCGGGTTTTAAAGGCTTTTGATAAACGCAACAAGCCTCACGATTTTAAGGTGAGCCTTGCCAAGTATGTTTTAAGAAAAGGCTAATGCATTTTCAAAATTATTTTCCAAAGTTATGTTTTCTAACAGAATGTGCGAACTGGGTCTCGCAGCCTCACCCGTGAACCTAACACATAACATGTTTTCAAAACTAAAGTTTCTTTTTTTTAAAAAAAATAGAAAACTCTATTTCTAAAACATATCCTAATGTTTTTGATTTTTCATTGAGTTCACAATGAACTCAACCACTCCTCTTACTTCTTCTCAAGTAAGTAGGTTGCAGATTCGCATTAGTGATGTCGATGATGTGGCGTGGTGCACTCCTGAGCAGATATTGGTAAACTTGGGATAAAAGTGATGGGATCACTATTATGGGTTTTAAGAATTATTACTATATTTATTATTTCGTGATTATGACAATGATAAATAAAGTTAAGATGTTTTGTTATGCTTAAATTCTAGTATATTGATTTGCTAACCATGTTTTAAAGCATATGATTATTTCCTGAATAAAATTTGATGTTGTCCATGCATGAATATATTGCAATTTATTTTTATGCATGTCGTATTTACATACGTACCCCTAACTTTGCGAACTTTGTATGTTGTATGCCATATTTACATACGTTGCCTTGTAGTGGTTGTTTTATTACATGCGAACCATTGGTAAAATGTGTGAACACATGTATACTTGTGAACGCATTTTTTTATGCGAACCCTGATAAAGTATAATATTCCTTGCATTCATGTTCCTTTGTCTACGAAGTTTGTTTATTTGCAAAAGCATGTTGTTTATGCAAACTGGTGATATTATGCGAACCCTTAGGCTATGTGTTTTCTTGAGAAGTGTCTTAAATATACAAGCCTATGCTTTACATTGCACTGCGAACTTATATGTATTCTTGTTGTGAAAAATATGTTGCTGAATGTAAGTCTAAGTTGTGTTACGAACTCTTAAGCATTTTGTTGTTAAGCGTGCGAATTTGCTTATGTTTGTTTGTGAAGCTCGCATGTTTACATTTTGTTTATGTTGTTGTGTTTTCAGTTAGCACATTTATTGCTATTTACAAGTGGTGTGTTGAAGGTTAAGTTTGAGTCAAGGGAGAGTCACATCGGTGGCTAACGTAGCTCCCCAAATTTGGACTGAAACTTTTAGATCAGATTTGGGATGCTACATTAGTTGGTATTAGAGTGACCTATTTTGAGCTCGTCGAATCAATGGAAATATAGGTAAGTTCGTTAGAAAGCGGCAAAATATGGTCGCCGTTATGTGGCAAAGCAACTTTTCTAGATTTGGTGAGAAAGGCTCACAAAAGTTGAAAATGGTAAGTCATTGTATGTGTGTGTGAAAACTTGAAGTGCTCTGTATGCATGATTGTATGACTGTTTACCGGGGAAGGACTAGGAATAAACGTTGCCTTTGGTTCAACTACATCTTCTGCAAGATTAAGCCTTGGATCATTCCTCTGCTATTTGCCAACTTTGTAAGTAAGTTATGCTCTATGTGAACTGTATTCGTAAGTATAACTCTATTTTGTGCAAACTGTGTTCGCAAGTGCAAGATACTTAAGTGCGAAATGTGTTCATAAGAGAAAGCCTGTTTTGTGCGAACTATGATTGCAAGTGTGTCTAGTAATCTAGAAACTAGTTATGTGTTTAATGTTTTATATAAAGTTAATATCTTGTGTATGTTTATAGTAAGCAAGAATGCCTCTTTGTAGCATAAATGTGAATTTTGTGAATGAAGTTTCTAATCACGTAGAAGGTGAACAAATTTTGGCTATGCAAAAGCGACCCCGTAAGGTAAGTGTTTTGGAAGAAAGCATGGAGCCGCTAGTTCAAGTTATGATTGGGTCTTTTCAATGAGCTGCTGGAGCCAATGTTGCACCTGCAAATCGTGGACCGCTAGTGGAGCATTTGATCAAGAGAAGTTAGGATGCATCGTTTCCCTGCTCACTGACGAAGCACGTCGTTGGTTGAATACTGTAAAGCATGGAACTGCTATGGATAGATTGACATAGGAGTTCTTATTGAGAACCTTCAAAAAGAAATTTATGGGCGAGCAGTATTTGGAGGCTTGCAATGGAAAGTTCATCAACTTGAAACAAGTTGAGCTGTCAGTAACTCAGTATGAAGCTAAGTCTGTGCGACTAGGCTAGTACATTGAAGAAATGATCTTGCAGGAGAAGAACTAATCTGTAAATGGAATAAAAAGAGGATCCACCGAAAATGAAATCGTGAGTGGAGATGAAAGAAGCGTCTTAACACAAGTATGTGTGAGAGCAAGGAGAAATTCCTTTAACACATTGGCAAATATAGTGTTTACCATTAACAGTCTGTTTGATTTGATGCAAAACCAACATTGGCTAAGTAAGTATAGTATGGATTATTGTAGTTGAAGTACTAAACAATGATCGATAAAAAGGTAGCTAGAAAAGTGGGTTCTCTGCTAAAGCACCATGTAGAAGAAAATGTCCGCCGAAAGCTGATTGATCAACGCAGCCCACCAACGAAAAACTAAGGATTTGTTAGCTCTCAAAAGAGACTATCTAATTTTTGGACCAATCTGGTAGAATACTAAAATGGGAAGGTTCTATGGGACTATCTAGTAGGTATGAATCTGCCAAGAAAGAGGGGCGCCTGCCCACCACCCACGTTCCATATCCAAGGCCACCAATAAGGGCTCAATAAATGGGTTTTCTTTTAAAGAAGGGATTCATGCATAGGATACATCATAGAGAGTTAACTATTGGGAATAAAATTGCCAAATTGAAACTAAGTTCAATATGGAATTAGGGATCAAGGTAAGAAGCCAACAGTTATAGGAGTTATCTGGTAGTTTGTCAACAATGGACGCCAATGTTCAAATTCGTAGGCTTGATTACTTTATGATGAGTCAATTCAAAAAGGAAAATGTGAGAGTATGAACTGAAGCTAGATAAGGTCAAACCCTGAAAAGAAGGGGTGTCTGTGAAGTATGATTACGACTACTTACAATGTTCATCGATGGTTAGTTCAAGACATGCAAAGGTGTCAGTGATGCCATGTCAAGTATATGGAAATCTCCTAGGTCACTCAAGGAGTTTTATCTTTGTGCATTACATGTTATTTATCTTTTAATTAAAAATTTTCTTTGAGTACTATTGTATAGTATCTCACTAAGCTCATCTAGACATACTCTTGTATTGTTCTTAATGCAAAAGTAAGGGAATGACTCAAGGATCGTTGAGGGACCAAGCCAAACTGCCAAGTTGCGCAAGCAATGCCATAATTTTATCATGTGTATAGATTGGCACCCTAAAGGCCACGCCTTGGGGATTTAATTTTATGTATCTCTATTAAAGTCTTCAATTCGGATTTGAAAATATCTATTGAGTTTAATAAGGCAGAATATTTATAAGAATTAAATGATCATATGATAGAAGTTACGATATAAGTTAAATTTCGAAACCTTATGGTGTCCTTGAAATTGAGTAAGATCGAACAATAGAAATGTATGTATAATTTGATGTCATCTAAGTGCATAAATAAGCTAGGTTAGAAATTTGCTAAGTTACTCGGGTTGATTGTGGCATTAGATACTTAGACCTAGTGATTGAGTCGAGTATTGGGTGTTACACTATGTATCCCTAGTTTTCATGTTTAAGCCTATCTACTCTTTCTTGATGAACCTTTCATGATTGAAACTTTGAGCTGAAATTGAATTGAAACTTAAATCATTTTCTATCATTTTCCTTTAACTACATTATAAAATAGAGGCCAAGCCATGGAGATTAAGGGTTAAGTAGAGACATTTGGTGGTTTTGAAAAGAGTTTGAGTGAAAAGTAAACTTATGTGCAATATGGTGAGTATAGAAATCTTACAAAAATGTGCTCGATAAAAAAAAACTTGAGAGAATAAAAACATTGTGAGGGTTAAAAGAAAAGTGAGTAGATAAAAGCATGGATTGGATGAAAATCATTGGGAGTGGGAAAGAGTGAAATACTTAGATGTGCTTAAGTGATAAATCATTTTCGAGCGTAAAAGAATTTTTTTTCATTTCTAAAATGCACTAAAACTTGCTAAGCTTGTTTGTACTCATCAATATTGAACCATCTATTCCAGATGTTTGCAAAGATAAGGAATGTGAGAAAGGGAGAAATAATGAGGTAAACTTTAAAGATAAACATGGGGGCGATCGAGAATAATGGCATGTGTCTTACTATTTATAGTGTTTGAATTGTTTTGAGCCATATTTTCATTGAATTCATATTGTCCTAAGCTTCAAAAAGTTACAAGCCTAGAAGACCTACGTGACATAAGCATTCCCTTTGCATGAATTTCTGGAATTGCTAATATTAACTTGTTGAATGTCTTTGGTTCGCGTGGTTATATCTGTTATGTATCTATATTCTTTATATTGATGCTAACATGATTGAATATTTGATTATTGGGATTACCTCTAGGTTACTTAACTCTTTAACTTAGTGATCTAAGTACATTTACTATAACACCCCTAACCCGTATCCATCGCCAAAATAACGTAACAGCCCATTTCTCTAAAGTGTCTGAATATTAGTTTCGAGGCCACAAATCTGACATGAGTTCGTAAATTTTATTATTTAATATTTACGAATATTAGATGGTGTAATAATAAAATTTGATTTAATGATTTTTGGATAAATGGAAGACAATTAGGTTCAAGTTGTATGACCCTAAAGACAAGTGGTTTTAAAAAATGAAGTATCGGGACCGAAATTCTATAAATCAAGCTGTAAATATTTTTATAAATATTTACAAAATGTTATTAAGGTTGTAAAGTTTTGTTAAGAAATTTTAACATTTAAATAGTTAATTAATTAAAAAGGACTAAATGGTAAATTATGTAAAATTTGATTACTAAGATTGGAATGATTAAATGGTTAATGAATGAAAGTAAATGGACTAGAATGGTAAATATACCATTTTTAAAAGGTGTTGGACGGTTAGTGGGGTTATTTAGTTAAATAAATGTTTATTAAATTATAAGATATTATATTATATGTTATATATTAATTATATTAGAAAAACGAAAAAAGGAAAGATGATTCATTCATCTTCTTCATCATTCAGTGGAAACAAAAAGGGGGAGAAGAAACCTAGCCCACGTCTAGCTTCAAGCAACAATTGGTAAGTTGTTTTTTATCGGCTTCTTGTAACTTTTATGTTTTTGAGATCATTGCAACTAAGTCCAACTAGTTCCTACCTTCATTTTTGAAACTATTAAAGATTTTGAATGTTTCTATTGATAAAACTTTGTGATTTTAGATGCTAATAATGAATTTGAAGTAGTTATTTATAAGATTGTTAAGTGATTTTTGATGAATTTAACGATCAGGAATTAAATTGTTGAGATAGTAAAAATACAAGGATTTAATGTGTAATAACAAAAAATATGGTTGTAGTAATGTTGCAATAAATTTGGCTAAGCTTGAAATTTAGTAAAAATGTTAATTTGCATGTCTTAGGCTTAAGGAAAAATTTGAATAAAAGTAAAATACTGGGGGCAATTTTGTAAAATTTTCAAAAACGACTAAATTGTATAAAATGAATTGGTTTTACTATCTGAATTAATGAATTGAATGAAATTATTAATTTAGATCGAGAACGAGTGGAAAATCAAGAAGAAGGGAAAATTACCAAATAGCACCTGTACTTAGTCATTGCTGCAATTTAGCCAGGTAAGTTCGTAGGTTTAGAATTGTACATACCTATATTTATAATGTTATTGCTGATTTATGAATGTATATATATATGATTTTTAAAATACGAATTGGAAATTGAAATATTATAATTGAATATAAGGTGATAGAGGATTTAATAGAAAACTATTGAATATTTATGAAATATGATATATGTGATTTCGAAATGATTATGAATTATTACAGTATGTGTAATGAGAAATGTCGAAATGCCTCTGATTCATGAAATTTATAATTTTGTTAAAATGCCCATTTGGACATAGTAAACAATTAGGATACGATTGGCATGCCAATAGGGTTAGTATGTGTGCTTGTTCGGAATTTGCACTTCGGTGCCCCTATTTGAACTACGGTGCTCTGTTTGCACATTTGTGCCCTTATCTGCACTTCGATGCCCCTATTATTCATTTATGATGCCTCTGGTGTAGTGTAGTTACCCGAGTATCTGAGTCAAGTTACTAGTTCATCAAGGTAAATGTAAATGGAATTTACAAATATTATTTAAATGATAAAGGCTAATGTATAGTCAAGACATTAGTAAATGTCAAATGTTAAATGTCCAATGAATTTCTTAATTATATGTAAGTATCATTATATTGATGATTAGTCGGTTAAAGATAGATGTCTATACAAATATATGTATGAGTTTGGATTGAATGATGGTAGTACAGGAAGCATAAGATGAGCCATTTTCAGTACTAATCCTATAAGTGCTTCATAATTGAATAACATGTATGATTAATTTATTTATTTAGCTTTCACCATGTTTAGTGAAAGTAAGTGATTCCAGGATGATATATTTATAGGAAAGCTTGAAATGAAAGATGAATTACAAAATGAATATATATTAAAGGCGTAAGTGTTTGGGTAAGAAGAAACATTTGAGTGAAATGCTTATATGAAATGCTTATAAGAGAAAAATATACATGTATATGCAAGGCTACACCAATCATCCATGAGAGGTGTAGTGAATAGAAAGCGAAAGTTGGCTTAAAATATAATAATAATTATGCTTAGTTGTTTATTCTATTATGTCAATAGTTAAGTTGTCTTTATACGAACTTACTAAGCACTATTGCTTACGTTAGTTGCTTTCTTTTCCTGTAGATCATCCGAAGGTTCGATTTTGGTTGGAAGCTCATCTGAGACCTATCACACTATCCAGAAAATATTTGGTAGTTATTGAGCATTTTTTTGGCTAAGGCTTATATTGGCATGTATAAGTGGACTTATAATGATGTTTAGTTGAATGTTTGTTTGATGTTTTAGTTTGTATAATTTACTTGGTTTGGTACTTTTGATTCCTTATTAGTATGTGTTAATGTGATTAAGTTTTGATGCATGTTTGAATGACTAAAATGATATGTGATGAATTGGTTTCAAGATCATCAAGATATGGTATGTGTTGGAATACTTTTGATGTAGAAAAAATAGGGTAAGTTTTGAAATGGAATTGATCTTGATAGGTATGTATGAAATGTGGTAATGTTTCCATGTTTATGTAAGATATGGTTGAATGCATTTGAGGTGCCTTGTTGGCATATTGATTGGATGGATTTATAGTTCATTGAATTGGTTGTTTTATGCTTCAATTGGTATGTTTATATGCTTTGGTTAAGGGTGGAAATGGCTTGTAGTTACATGCTTGAAATGGGTGAAGGAAATGGCTTCATTTTGGCAAATTTCTTGTCCACACGGCCTAAGTCAAGGGTGTCTGTCTCAGCCTTGTGTGACACATGGCCATGTCACATGGCCATGTGTCCCCTATAGGTTTTAAAGGTTTCAAGTTTGGCAGTTACACGGCCTAGCACATGGGCGTGTGAGGCCATTTCGAGTGTTACACATCTCGGCACACGGGCATGTGGCTTGGCCGTGTGACCCAACATTGAGAGTTACACGGGCATGGACACAGCCTGAAAGATGGGTATGTGTCCTAGTCGTGTGAGTCACACGGCTTGGCCACACAGCCGTGTGACCCTTGCTGTTTCAAATTTTTAACTTTTTCCTCAATGTTTCAAAATGTTTCTGATTTAGCGCCAAATCATTTTTAAAGAGTTTCTAAGACCTCGATGGCTCGATTAAGGGACGATATGCATGTATACAAATGGATTATGCTTTGTTTATATTAATTTTTGGAAATTTATGTTTTTATGTTACATTTTTATAGTAATGCTCTATAACCATATTCTGGTGATAGATACATGTTAGGGGTGTTACAAATAGTGTTACAGAGCATTACCATCTACACGTGACATAAAACATACATTTCCAAACATTAAAATAAAAATAGAATAATCCATTCAGAAACATGCATATTATCCCTTAATCGAGCCCTTGAGGCCTTAGAAACGCTTTACAAATGATTCAAGACTAAATCGAAAACATTTGGAACATTTAAGAAAAACTTAGAAAAATTGAATTGTAGGGGTCACATGGCCATGTGGCTAGGCTATGTGACTCACATGGCTAAGATAGATACCCGTATCCTAGCCCGTATCTGTGCCCATGTAACTCTTTGAGTTAGGTTATAAGGCCAAGCCACGCCTGAGCCGTGTAGCACTCGAAATGGTCACACACATTCGTGTGCCAAGCCGTGCACTAGGTCGAGTAACTACCTGACTTGAAACATTTAGAACCTACAGGGGACACATGGCTATGCCACAAGGCCGTATGTCACGCACGGCTAAGACACATGCCCATGTCTTAGACCTTATGGACAAGAAATTGGAAAAAATCAAGCTATTTCCATCACCCACTTGAAATATGTACCTACGAGCAATTTACTCCTATGACCAAGGCACCAAAACATACCCTAAACATGCATAATATGACCAATTCAATATACCAATAATTTATAGAACCAGTATGCCATATAGGCACCTCAATCACAATCAAGAAACTATACTTAAACTTATGTATAATTGGTCATATATCATCCATATACATCTAGCTCAATTCCATATCAAAACATAGCATACTTGACCATATTGCATCCACTCCATCACACATCAAATTGGCTATTGAAACATGCACCAACTTAACCATATTAACAAACAACAAGAAGTCAACCAACATATCTTATACATGCCAAACACATTAACTAGATTATTAAAGACAAGTCCACCTGTACATGCCATTATATCCTTGACCAAAACAGCAAAAACTACCGATAAATTCCCTAGATGGTGTGAAAGATCTCCGACGAGCTTCCAAACCGGTCGAGCTTTTGATAATCTATAAAACATAGGAAAGAAAACTATGTAAGCATATAATGCTTAATAAGTTCGTAAATCATTAACATAACTTACCATTTCCATGCATAACCTTATAATTTAAACATGATTCAATCCAACACAAGCTTGGCACAAGCCTAAGCATCAATAACAACACATGTTAGCATATTCAAACATAATCCACATGAATTTAACATAGGTAAGCCATTACACATGAATATAATTCATTTGAATTCATCATTTTCCTTAACATATCAAAATTTCAATGAAACTTACCAATTCAATCCTTTTTCATAAACACATGACATAGTTCCTTTTGAACACTTGTCATTCCTTTCCCTTTCATGCAGTTGAACCATTTAGAATATCATTGGATAAGTGGGATAGCTCACACGAAGTGTTCTAAACATATAACGATCACCTTTGCTTTCCTTTTACCTCATTGCTCTCACGAGCTGTGAAATGGGTCTTCTCACATGAGCAGTGGCTCGAAATGTAACCTACACAATGCTGCTCACACGTGCTGTGGAGTATCCACAACAACTGTAGGACCTCAGCCATGGGTAGGACATTCAAGACCAGCACCCAAAACATGAAAACCCTAATGACATGTCATTTATATCTTACAAATTCCTAAGGTTCAAACGGGGCTCGATAATTATTGTGACATTTTTGGATTTACATTATTCAGTTATATAGCAATCAACATATTAACATATAGATCAATATATAACATTAAAACAATATATAATCATACGAACTTACCTTGATAACAAAGACGTCAAAATAGAATCAAATAATTTGAGGCTTTAGTTTTTCCTCGATCTAGATCCATACAAGGTTTATCTTGAATGAAATATACAAATTAAATCCATTTAATACTCATACTAATCAATTTAGTCCAAAATTTATACTTTTGTAAAATTACACTTTTGCCCCTAATATTTTAACTTATTTACAATTTAAGCTCGTAAAATGAGATATAAGCAATTTCATCCACATTACATGCTAGTCAAATTCACTAAGGACTTCTAGAAATCGATACAATTCAACATTTCACAAATTTACCATGGTATTTTACTACTTTTACAATTAAGTCCCTAAATGACAATTTCATCAAAAATCCCTTTACAAAACTTGTTTATTTAACAATAATGACTCATAATCTTTCATTAAACTTAAAAAACCACACAAAATATTCGTGGAAAACCCTAAACCTTTAAAAATTTTGTAAATTAGTCCCTGGGCTAGCTAGATTAAACTACAACGATCCCAATAACATAAAAATAATTAAAAATGAAACAAAATTATACTCACATGCAATGGATGTTCCACCGAGTGTTCAAGCTCTTCAATGGAGTTTTTCCTAACCTATTTTCGGTGGAAGAAACAAATGTTGAGGATGTGACTAATTTTTGCTCAGTTTAATTATGATTTATTTATTTAATTACTTTTTTAACCTTTTGTTTTTAACTTAAATTTCACTTAATTTATGCCCATCTTTGTCCAGTAACTATAAGAATGGTCTAATTACCATTTAAATCCTCATATATTTAAGTTTCATAGCTATTTAACACCACTGGCTACAAGAATTCCACTTTTGTACCTTTTACGATTTAGTCCTTTTTATAATATTAAACATGCAAACATCAATTTTTATTAAAGAACTTTTAAAACAACCCTAATATAATCTTGTAAACACTAAAATCATAATAAAATAAATATTTACTCGTTGAATTTGTAGTCCCGAAACCACTATTTTGATTTTACCGAAAACAGGCTGTTACAACTCTCCTCTTAAAGGATTTTTCATCCCCAAAAATCTTACCAAAAAAGAGGTTTGGGTATTGCACTTTCATAGCTTCTTCCAATTCCTAAGTTGCCTATTCTATACTGTGGCATTTCTAGAGAACTTTTACTAAAGCTATACTTTTGTTTCTCAACTCTTTAACCTCTCGAGCTATAATTCTGATCGGTTCTTCACCGTACATCATATCTGGCTATAGCTCGACATCCACAGGTGAAATCACGTGCAAAGGATCTGATTGATATCATTGTAACATTGATACATGGAAAGCATTGTGAGTCTTTTCTAACTCTAACCGTAAAGCTAATCTGTAAGCTACTGGCTCAATTCTCTCAATGAACTCGTACGACCTAATAAGCCGCGAACTAAGCTTTCCTTTACGACTAAACTAAAGAACCTTTTTCTAGGGTGACACTTTCAAATACACTTTGTCGCCAGCTTGAAATTCTATGTCTTTTCTTTTCAAATCTGTATAAGATTTCTGTCGATCTTAAGCTGCTTTCAAACTGCCACGTATAACTTTGACCTTTTCTTTAGTTTCTCGATCAAATCAAAATCGAATAACTTTTTCTCACTAAGCTCAATCCAGTACAATAGATTTCTACACTTTCGTCCATACAAAGTGTAACGCCTCGATTTTTGGGCCTAAAAGTATTGGGCCTTGAGTCTGGGTTCGGGTAGCAGACCGTCCGAATAATTCGAATGTTATCATTATTATTATTTTTATTATTATTATTTTGTTTGTTTAGTGTAGTAATTAAATATATTACGAAGGGTTTATGGCGTCTGGGAAGGAATTAAAGGTCCAGGGTTCAAGTTGCAAGGTAGGCATATTGTTACTTTTTAATTTTAGGCATGTGCTGGGCATGTGATCACTTAAGTGAATTTCGGCAAGGGCCTTAGGGAGGTTGGGCCGATTGTTTTAGTTAATATTAGGGTTAGGTTCTTTTCTTTTTCTGTCTTGGAGAATTAGGGTTAGCCACCTAAAAGCTTTCACTGCCATTCATCCTTTCTAAGTTCTCACAAAAGCTGAAAACGCAAATTCCTTCTTCTTGGTGCTGATTTCTTCTTCCTCTCTTTTTCCTCCATTTTCTTTCTTCCTTTTTGATTTTTCTTCTAGCTGAAACCTTCTGATCACCTTACTCACCTCCTCTGTCAATCGCATCCTCCACAAAACCTCTATAGCCGATTGCCATAAAAGCCGAAATCCTGAAAACTCACTTCTTGTGCCGATTTCTCCAAGCTAAAATTGTTAAGTTATTTTTGTTCTTTTTGATCAACTTTCATCTTCTCTAAACCCTTAGTATCTTTCGGCAACATTACTTCAAAGTTATAGCCTCAAATCGTCATCTTCTTCATCACTTAAAAAGCCAAAATACCATAGATTTAGGGACTTATAGCCGAAACTTCAGATCTCCTGGATTTGAGTTCTACTATTGTTTAGAGGATAGATCTGCATCAGATCTGCATAGAAATCAAAGAGGAATAAGTGGTAAGTGCTCATCACCTCAGATCTAGTCTTATTTTACAATTTAGAAAAGCCGAAGTCCCTAAAATCTAGGGAGGCTCTCGATTTGGGCATATGGCTTTAAGGGTCTTTAACCGATGATTTCTTTTCGTGATTAGTGTCTTCAAGAGGTTTGATCGAAGGCTTGGATCTTTGGAACAACTAGACTTGGATCTAGTCATTGGTTTTCGGCAAAAAGGCAAGATTCTAAAGGCTTTATGGGCATGGTTTGAATATGGGTTGCTGAATATTGGGATTGGTTGTTGTGGGTTGCAATCTAAGAATTGTGGTAATCAATTGTAGGACATCGTAAGGGATTTCAGTAGCCGTCGTTGCGAAACAGGTGTGTATCAAACACCCTTTCATAGTTCAAATCAGCAAAAGCCGAAATGCCGAAATTTCAGTATTTCGTGGGCTTGTGAGTGTGCGAGTGCGCACAAGACATTTAGAAATAATTAGATCTAAAATCGCAAAGTGGTAAGTTAGTCGTTTGTGAAATTTTGTGCACTTCGGTAATTGGGCCTCGATAGGCTAAAATTGGGCCCAATGGGCTTACGGGCCCATACAGGTAAAATAATAAAAAATAGGCAATAAGTATGTTCTGTTAGACTGTGGAATCGAAACTACTTAAACCGGTAAACTGGTCATAAAACTTGAATTAAATGGGCTTAAATTGCTAGTGGACACTGTAGAGCCTATTAGGGGTTTTAGGGCCCAATGGCTAAAATTGTGAAATTGAGATAAATAAATTATTGCAATGACAAATGGGCTAGTAAGGACCGTAGCATTCATGAGAACCCTTAAAACTGATAAAATTACTGAAATACCTTTATAGGTGGAAAATTTACAAATTTACCCCAGGAGTAAAATTACTGATATACCCCTAGGGTAAGGTTGACCTGAATGCATGTTTGACTATTACTATTTACTGCATGCCATGTTATTATCATCTGATGCATGGGACTGGGTTATTGATGGAGGAAGTACCGAAAGTGGCTTGTCCACGTACTGGAGGCTTTGCCTCAACTTACTGATATCCGAGCAGCAATGCTGCAACTGTGGACTGTAGGGCTGGGTGGGTTGAGCTATTCCCCACATGGAGTGTAGGGCTAGTACGGGTGGAGTGTAGCGGTTGGTTATTGGCTGGGTTGGGCTTGCATACACGAATATGTCTATTCTGTTCTGGAATGGGCCTATGGGCCATATTGTTATCTGAAAAGGGGCTAAGGCCCAGTTTACTATATTCTAAAAAGGGCTTCGGCCCAGTACCTGCTGTTATCTGAATAGGGCTTAGGCCCAATGGGCATGAGCTGACTTGGGCTTTGAATGGGTTTTCCATACACACTGAGTTTTCCAAACTTACCCCTTTCTCTTCCATCCTTGCAGGTGAGCCCTAGTTGGTGGACTTGGAGCTGGGCGGGATTTAGAGTGGCCACGAAGATTAAATTTCTGGTTTTTAAATAAGTTTCAATTAGCTTCCTTTTAAATTTCACATTTATTTTTGATTATTTCTATTTTGGTTAAAGTTGTAATAAGGCCGCTCTATTATTTTTATTTTGGATTTCTAAATTACTTAAATCGTTTTGAACTTGAGATTCACATCATTTAAATTGATTACTTAAAATTGGTTAGCTCTAGGGTGCATTTTATAAAAGTTACTTATTTTCAAAATATCACGATAACCGAGCAAAGCTTCCGCAACTTAAATGTTTTCAAAGGAAATCAATATTTTAAATAGACTTAAACTTAATTTGTTGTTCGTGGATAAGTAATAAGCTTAAAGTGTGGCAATGGATGTGTGCATGTCTAGGATTGGATCATGGAAGAGCTAGGTACTTAAGCAGTCTAATTGACTCACCTCCTCTTTTCTTGAATCCTACCTGGTGCGCAGCTTCCATTCACTTTAATTTAAAACGAAAATGTTCTTTAATCACTAAGAAAGATTTTAGATAAAACATGAATTTTATAGTAACGCTTCAATGTGACACGCTGGATTCGGCCGTAACGTCTGGGCCGGGTTTGGGGTGTTACACAAAGCTTCGTATGGTGCCATTTTAATGCTCGATTGATAACTATTGTTGTATGCAAATGCAACCAATGGTAGAAATCTCTCCTAGTTACCTCCGAATTCCAAAACAAAACATCGAAGCATATCTTCGAGTATCTGAATCACTCGCTCAAACTGATCATCGGTCTGAGGATGAAATGCGGTACTAAAATGTAAATGAGTACCTAAGCCTCATGTAACTTACTCTAGAATCGAGATATAAACCACAGATCTCTATCGTAAATACTAGAAATTGGGACACCATGCATCTAACAATCATAGTCACATATAACTCTGCTAATCTCTTGAGTGAAAAATCCATACGCATTGGGAAAAATTACGCAGATTTTTTCAAACAATCAACAATAACCCAAATAGCATCCTTCCTTCTTGAAGATAGAGGCAGTCCCGATACAAAATCCATCGTGACACGTTACTATTTCCACTCTAGAATCATCACTAGTTGTAACAAACCAGAAAGTACCTGATGCTCGACTTTAACTTGCTGACAAACTAAACATATCGATATGAGCTCTGAAATTTCTCGTTTCATACCTGGCCAGCAGTACATCTGTTTCAAATCACTGTACATTTTACTGCTACCAAGATAAATGGACAAGCTACTATTATAGACTTCCTGAAAAATCTTCTGGATGAGATCAAAACTTCTTGGAACAAAAATTTTGCCTTTAAAGTACAAACTATCATCGAAACCAACATGAAAATCTGAATCAGGTGTCGTCTTAATTTGTTTCCATTTATCTTCTTACATATCGTCATAATTTTGATCTTTACAAATTTGCCATGAAAACATCGGTCTAACTTTCAAATCAGCTAGAATTAAACCATCATTAACCAACATCAACCGTGTATTTAAAACTCACAAAGAAAATAGAGGCTTTATACTCAAAACATCAACAACAACATTAGCCTTCTCTGAATGATAATCAATAATCAAATCATAGTCTTTTAGTAACTCGAGCCATTTGCGCTGTCTCAAATTCAAATCTTTTTGTGACATTAAGCATTTCAAAATTTCATGATCCATGAAAATATGACATTTTTCTCCGTACAAATGGTGTCGCCAAATCTTCAAAGCAAATACAATCACTGCAAGCTCTAATCATATGTTGGATAATTCTTTTCTTGCGGTTTCAACTGTCTAGAAGCATACGTTATCACTTTTCCCTCTTGCATCAGAACACAGCCCAAACCATTCAATGATGCATCACTATAAATCAAAAATTCTTTTTCAGAATCTAGATAAACTAACACAGGTGCCTCGATTAACAATGCTTTCAACTGATTGAAGCTTTGCTGACATTTCTCAGACCATTTGAACTTAACATCCTTTTTCAACAGTCTCATCAACAGTGTAGCAATCATCGAGAATCCCTTGAAAAATCTTCTGTAATATTCAACTAAACCCAAACAACTTCTGACCTTAGATACATTTCTCGGAGGCTTCCAATCTACTATAGTTGAAATTTTGCTTGGATCAACTCTAATACCATCGACCGATACAACATGACCCAAAAATCTGACTTCTTGAAGTAGGAATTCACATTTGATAAACTTAGCAAACAATTGTTTTTCGTTGCAGAGCTTGCAAAACAATCCTCAAATGCTCGGCATGCTCTGTCTTATCTCATGAATAGATTAGAAAATCATCAATGAATACCACAATGAATCTGTCTAAATACGGTCTGAAGATTCTGTTTATCAAGTCTATAAATACTGCAGGTGCATTAATCAAACCAAATGGCATCACAAGAAATTCATAATGTCCATACCTGGTCCTAAACGCAGTTTTTGGCACATATGAGTCTTTAACTCACAACTGATAATAACTAGAACAAAGATCGATCTTTGAGAACACTATTGCACTTTTCAACTGATTAAAAAGATCATCAATACGTGGCAATGGATACTTGTTCTTGATCGTGACTTTGTTGAGCTATTGATAATCAATATATAATCGCATGGATCCATCTTTTTTCTTAACAAATAACACTGGAGCACCCCAAAGAGAAAAAATGGGTTGAGCAAAACCCTTAGTATCAACTCTTGTAACTGTGTTTTCAACTCTTTCAACTTTGTAGGTGCCATTCTATAAGGAGCGATTGATATCGTAGATGTCCTCGACATTAATTCAATAGTAAACTTAACCTTTCTAATTGGTAGCAACCCTAGTAACTCCTCTAGAAACACATATGAATATTCATACACCACTGGAATTGATTCTAGCTTCAACTCATTAACTTTAAAATCAAATATTTAAGTGAGATACGCATCACAACCTTTTCAAACACATTTCTATGCTAACATAGCTGATATAACATTAGATATACTATTTAATCTATCTGATTCAATTAGAAGATTTTCACCGTTCTGACATTTCAACACAATTTGATTTCGTCTACAATTCACAATAGCATCATATAGAGTTAACCAATCCATACCCAAAATCATGTCAAACTCATCGAAGTGTAGTAACATCAAATTAGTTGGAAAGTTGCAACTCCGAATTATCAAAGGATAGTTTTCACAAACTTTGTCAACTAACACATACTGACCTAGGGGGTTTGTTACTTTAACTATAAATTTAGTGTATTAGAAAGGGAATTTCTTATCTGACACTAAAGTCGTACATACATATGAATGTGTTGATCTGGGATATATCAAAACAATAACATCAGTATCAAAGATAGAAAAGGTACCGGTGATAACATCTGGCGCTGAAGTTTCCTCTCGTGCACAGATCACATAAGCTCTGGCTGCTCATGCCTCAAATCTCACAGTAGATTCTTTTGTTCCACTATGACTATTACCTGCATTTCCAGTGTTTTGAAGCGGTCTCTCTCTCATCGTAGTATTACTTGGTCGATTAGTTTGAGTCTTTTCTCTATCGAACCTTTCTGGGCAATCTCTGAGATAATGTTCATACGAACCACAGTTGAAACATGACCCATCTTTAAATTTGCATTCACTGAAGTGTCATCTATTACCTTTCTAGCATTCGGGTTTGTTGCTCCTGGCACTGCTAACACTCGCTACAGACGTAGCCTGAGGTTTCAAGCTCGAATATTGTTTACCTCGATCTCCCAGAATAACCTACCGAACCTGATGACTGGCTATGATATTCTTTTGATTTCTTTGATGGTGATGAGTATGACTTTTCTAAATGTCTTTTTCTCGAATCACGAGCCTCAGAATCGAGTTTTCTCTTTTCTTTGCTAAGCTCTTCAGCCTTGTGTGCTTTGTCAACTAAAATCACGAATTATTTTAGCTTAAGAATCCTGACAAGCAACTTTATATCTTCATTTAGTCTATCCTCAAATCTAGTACATATTGTAGCTTCTATTGCTACACATTCTCAGGCATATTTGCTAAGTTGCACAAATATCCTCTCATACTCAATACTGACATCTAGCCTTGTTTTAGCTCAAAAATATTATTTACGTTTCTCATCAAGAAATCTTTGGCTCATATATTTTTTTCAAAATTCAGTTTGAAAGAATTCCCAGTTAACTCGATCTCTTGGTACAACCGCAATCAAAGCGTTCCACCACTGGTAAGCTGAATCTTTTAGCAATGATACAACACATTTCAAACATTTTGTCGATGTACATGATAATTCATCGAAAACTCTAGTCGTATTTTCTAACCAGAACTTGGGTTTCTTCAGATCATCTTCAGTTGTTCCTCTAGACTCTTCAGTCCCATATTTACAGATTTTATCAACTGGAGGCTTGCTCACTTGTGTTAGTTACAAACCCTGAGAAACTACGGGTACAAACCCTGAGGAACTACAGGGACTAGTTAGGGAAAATAGGTGGGGTAGAGGTTGTTGAGCCATCGAGTTTGTTCGTACGAACTTGATAAACCACTCATTCATCATCTAGAAGAAGGCTTCCTTATTCTATCCTTCCCCACCCTCAGATACGGGCTTCCTACCACTCGACCCTACTTTGTGAACAGAGGCTTGCATGTTACTTTTAGCCTCATCGAAATCGGCTCAGTTGGATGACATTATCTATATGAAACCATAGTTCAAATTGAGTTTAGAGTTATCACACTATCATAGTTTATATAATGGCATATATTTCTAGACTCATACACGCCACGTTCAGCCCGAGAATTAACTAAACCGCAACTTTGATACCACTAAATGTAACACCCCTAGCTTGTATCTGTTGCCAAAATAGGGTTATAGAGCATTATCATATAAACGTGACATAAAACATACATTTCCAAACATTAAAATAAATATAGCATAATCCATTCATAAACATGTATATCATCCCTTAATCGAGCCCTTAAGGCCTTAGAAACGCTTTACAAATTATTCAGGACTAAATCGAAAACATTTGGAACATTTAGGAAAAAGGTAGAAAAAATTGAACTGCAGGGGTCACACGACTGTTGACCACGCTGTGTAACAATCAAAATAGGGACACACGGTCGTGCCCAAGCCCGTGTAACTCTCTGAGTTGAGTCACATGGCCAAGCCACATGCTCGTGTGCCATGATGTGTAACACTCGAAATGGCCACTATAACGCTCCGGTTTGTGCAAGTGTACACAGTCATTATCAAGTAATAAGTAAGTATCGAGTTATCGTCTCCACAGGGATTGTATTTGTGCTAAGTCACTTAATTTGTAAAATTATATTAACAATTTGATAAATAAAAACAAAATAATTGAGAAGTGGTGAAAAACTAAGTATATGAAACTAAATCTAATGATCCCTAATGCAATTTATCCTAAGTATGCAAACTATATGAATGAAATAGATTTTAGCAGAATTAACACAATAAGCAACAATTATAACATAAATAAGCTAGGACAATTACTTTAATTAAACGTAAATTATTATCAACATGCTTATCAATATTCAAAAAAAAAAAACATTCCATGGCAACTAGATCTTTCATGAGTTTGGAAACCATATTAGGTCCTTTCAGAATCCTTTACTTAGTAAATACGTATTTTACTGATGCTTTTTTACTAAGGGTTTCTTAGTACTCGTGCGAGGTAATAGGCACGTGTTAGGTTTTAAACAGTTTAATCACACAAATCTAAAAACTATGCAGATAACAGGGCCTGGTTAGGGTTGTTATGTAACCTGCAATTTAATTGAGTTAGGATCTAAATTGAGCATGCACATTTCAATTATGCGTCCATTAGCGGTCATCTGATTAGGATCGCTTAGCTAATTTAGGTGCATTTCAATCATGTATGAACAAAATACAAACTTGATCTTAATTGAAAACATGATCAATTGAGGCACAAACATTATAAGCATGAATCAAATAATTATTATTTAATCAAAGCAATCATCCTAACTTAAATAAAATTAAGCTATCATTGCTGTAAACAAGAACAGTAAACACATAGCAAACATTCTTGAATTAAGTTAAAAAGAAAGATTAAACCCAAATTAAAGTGGCTGTCACCCCAGACTCTGACTGACGAGGGCTCATTTGTTTCTTCGCTTTGCTCATTTGCTGATGGCTCTCTGAGGTGGCCAACCAAGGGCTTTTTAATAGTCTAATTTGCTAAAAATCCTTATGCAAAGATGATGATAGGCATGAGGGGGAAAGAAAGCTAAGAGAGTTAAGAAATGAGAGAATGATATGAGTAAGGGGTGAATGAGGGATGATGGATAAGTGAGAAATGGGGTCTTATTTATAGGCGAGGCAAGGGAGCTAGTTTGCTAAAAATAGGAGTGTCCATCATTTGAAACTTCATCCATGAGTGCCCAGCCATGATTTGTGGGAGTGGCTGATTTTTGCTTGATTTAAGTGCCACAACATCATCAGGATCAGGACTCGGTCAATTGCAAATCTCCGGGTAAATCTCCGATTTCTTTAACTCTTCAAGGACCTTGTGCAATTAAACCAAAAGTTGATTTATGAAGATCCACATGCAATCAAATTTTGGGTTGACTTGGTCCTCCATTTCGATGGCTTTGTAATCAACATAAAAATCTCAGACCTGTCCAACAATAGTAGATAACTTAGAAGACCAAAGAATATAATTTAACCACTTTAATTAATCAATTTACTTAATTAATTAAAACCCAATTTATTAATGAAATATATTAAAATAAATTATTTAATATAACTTTATATTTTATTATTTAATTTAATCATGCATGACCCACATTATAGCTTGAAAATATAATATGCTCAAATAATATAAAAGAAGCCATTTTCTGGATGAAAACTATATAATAAAGAATAAAATCACATTTTAATAATTTCTATGTCCCAATTTCATATTTTCATATATTTCATTAACTTATTAAACAATTACTTGGTTTTAACAACAAATTTAAGTAAAAAGGTGACGAATTATATAGGAAAGATCTTATATATTTATCAGTTTACAGCCACACACGTCCATCTGCTAGGCCGTGTGCTAGGACCTGTAACTGCCTAACTTAAAACCTTTACAACCTACATGGTTGTACGCTACACACGACTGAGATGCACGCCTATGTCTTAGGCCATTTGGATAAGAAATTGACCAAAATCAAGCCATTTCCATTACCCACTTCAAACATGTACGTACAAGCAATTTACTCCTATGATCAATACACCAAAACATACCTAAAACATGTATAATCTGACCAATTCAATATACCAATAATCCATACAACCAATATGCCATATAGGCACCTCAATAACAATTAAGCAAATATACTTAAACTTAAGTATAATTGGCCATATCTCATCCATACACATATAGCTCAATTGCATATGAAAACATAACATACTTGACCACATTGTATCCACTCCATCACACATCAAATTGGCTTTTAAAATATGCCTCAACTTAACCATATTAATAAAAAACAACAAGGTGCTATAAGTACCAAAAGTTCATCAACCAACATATCTTATACATGCCAAACACATTGACTAGATTACTAAACACAAGTCCACCTATACATGCCATTATAACCTTGACCAAAACATCAAAAACTATTGATATATTTTCTGGATAGTGTGATAGTTCTCTGATGAGCTTCCAAATCGATCGAGCTTCTGATAATCTATAAAACATAGGAAAGAAAGCAATGTAAGCATATAAAGCTTAGTAAGTTCATAATTCATGAACATAACTTACCATTTCAATGTATAACCTTGTAATTTGAACATGATTCAATCCAACATAAGCTTAACACAAGCCTAAGCATCATTGGCAACACATGTTAGCATATTCAAACATAATCCACATGAATTTAACATAAGCCATTACACATGAACATAATTCATTTGAATTTATCATTTTTCTTAACACATCATACTTTCAATGAAACTTACCAATTCAACCCTTTTCATAAACACATGACATAGTTCCTTTTGAACACATACCATTCATTTTCCCTTTCATGCATGTTGAACAGTTTAGAATATCATTGGATACGCGATATAGCTCACACGAAGTGTGCTAAACATATAACCATAACCTTTCCTTTACCTTACATCATTGCTTACACGAGCTACGAAATGGGTCTTGTAACACCCCAAACCCAGCCTGGACGTTATGGCCGAATCTGTGATGTCACATTGGAATGTTTTTCTAAAATTAATTGATGAAAAATTCGTTCTTGATAAACGCTTATTTAGATTCATAAAAAAATTAGAAGGCCTTGTTCATTGTGAAAACTCAAGTTGTTTAGGTAAAATATTATTTAAACCAGTTTATTACTAACTTTGAAACCGTGTTTGTTACGAAAGCTTTTAAAACGTGTTGCGTGACCGTGATGTTTTCAGAAAACATTTGTTTATATTTTCACGAAAATTAGCATCCTATTACTAACAGGTGTAATATAAAAATAGGATAATTAAATCTCCCAAATTAAGTAAAAATTAAAGCAGCCTTATTACATAATAAAAACCCAATATAAAATCTTAATTATATATAAAAAATAACTAGGTCGAGTGGCAACCTCTGAGTCATCCGTCGCCTTGATCCGACTAAGCTTTGCGATCTCCTGTACAGATGACAGATGGGTGAGTTTACGAAAACTCAGTGTGTGAAAATCCAATATAACAAACAATTAGAGTAATGCAAATTGGGCTTAAGTCCTTTTAGTTTCAGTTAGGAGCATTAACCCCTTTTTAGTAACAGTAGCAGTTTGGGCCTTAGCCCATATCAGTACAGTATGGAAACAAAGAATCCTACCCAGTCCATTCGCTACACACCAACTCCGTACCAGCCCTACACACCATGTGGGGATAAAATCGACCCACCTAGCCGTCCACACCAAAACGTACCGTATTCGGTACTCAACAGTATTTGCAGCAGAGCTGCCAGTAATAGGATTACAGCCTTACAGTACACTTCCTCCAAACATATATCCCACCCGATGTAATGTAACATAATATCATACGTGTATGCAGAAATGTCATGCTAAAAAATAGTCATACATAATACAGGGGTATTTAAGTCAATTTTCCTCACAGGGGTATTTACGGGTCATTTCATCACTATTACCGACCCAACAGTAAGTCCACAGTCGATTTAGGTGACCCGTGCGACCTTAATAGTCAAACAATGATAATGGGCCTTCAGCCCATATTGCAGCCCACGTTGGCACATACTCTCATATGTCCCACTTAGCCCAAAAATGGCTTTAATCGTGTGGTTTACACAGTCTGGCCCACGATCTACAACACTTTGTACAATTTCTCTGAGTGGGCCCATTGGGCCTACATGACCCAGTTCAGCCCAAAATGGCCCAATATCGTTTCGGCTCATGAAGTCGCTCATGGCCGTCTTGTCGATAATATAGCCTCATTTTATCACTCGGCCTACCACATGGGCAGTCGCTTGCCTGTGTGGTGTCAACAATGCACTCTTCGGTTTTCTGGCTTTTTAGCCTTTACAGTTTCACATCCAAAGGCAATGTTTCACACACCAGTTTGCGAAAAGTGCCAAAATCCCACAAGCACCAAACCTTCATTCATTCATGATCGTTCCATTAGTCTTTTATCAATAGGGTAAAACACCCTACTTTTTAATACATAACTTAACTAATATTAAAACTTGCCCTGATTTAAACGAGTGACCTAACCCACTTGAATCACTAACAAGAGTTAATTTCCAAGACCCTTAGGAAAGCTTGCACAACCATCCATTTTGGTTACCATCACCACACAGGTAATCCACCTGAACCAAAGAATGACTTATCGGAATGTAGACTAAGAATGAAGGATGGCAGTATTTGGCCTGCCACAGCACACCCTACAATCGAGGCACTCGAACTCACGAACACCCTCCTGGCAGTACCCGATAGAGAAAAGAAGAGATTAGAGAGGAATACTATTATAGTACAGAAAACAAAGAGACAGCACAACTGTGAACCCACACATAGATGACGAGCATAGTAAGATTCAGCGATAGCCAAGAATTCGCAACCCCAAAAATAAACCCAAATACCTTAGTCAAAGCAGGAAGATATTCGGCTACAAGAGAAAAGATATTCGGCTAGCAAAGCAGGGGAACTGGCATGATTGAGAGGAGAGGAAGAGATGGAACAGCCACAAATGCTGAAGGTGTTTGGTTAAAAGGTAACGTTGGAGTCAGGGAGAGGGAGGAAGGAGGATATTCGGCCAAGGCAGAAATAGAGTGAAGGGAAAAGAAAATATGAAATGGAGTCAAGAAGTACTTACTCAAAACCAAAATAGAGGCTTGTGTAATAGGCCAATTTGACAAACTTGAAAGGGAAAAAGAAAGAATCGAAGCACACTACCGAAAGATGCACGAAAAAAAATAAGGCTCAGCTTCCGAAATGGAAATTGAAAAGCATTACAATTTGAAAAAATCCGAAATGAAATGACCACTTCTCACCCATAGCCGAATTCTTGGGAGTCAATGTCCTATTCGGCCACAACTCCTCTACACCTTACCCTCCACTTTTTCCTCTCCTAAAATCTCTCCACAATTTTGGCTAACATGATCCCTTACTTCCCTCAACAACCCAACCGACCAAGTAGAAGAGTCCTAGTGATACTCAACCATCCACACAACAACAAGCCAAAATAAAACACACTTGGACATGGCTAGTCTCGAACTCAAGACCTCTACACATCCCAATACGCCACACACCACCAGACTAGCAGGCACTTTATGTCATGCCTTACCCTCAAAAATTTAAGAAGCCTACTATTAGAAAACCAAGGTTTATTCAAGTAAGAGCAATAATTTTCCTAAGCTAGGGCTCGAACCCATGACCCCCCAGATACTCCGAAAGTACTAAACCACTAAGGCATCCATACATCCATGTCGCGCACACATAAAATAATTTTTAACAGGGTTTTTGGGATTTGGGGAGTTACAAGTCTACTCACACGAGTTGTGGGTCGAAATGCAAGCTACACGATGCTGCTCACACGTGTTTTGGAGTATCTGCAACAAATGCAGGACCTCAGACATCAATAGGACATTCAAGACCAACAGTCAAAACATGAAAACCCTAATGACATGTCATTTGTATCCTACGAATTCCTAAGGTTCAAACGGGGATCGATAATCATCGTGACATTTTTGGATTTACATCATTCAGTTACATAGAAATCAACATATTAACATATAGATTAATATATAGCATTAAAATGATATGTAATCATATGAACTTATCTCGATAACAAAGATGTTGAAACAAAATCAAGTAATCTGAGGCTTTAGCTTTTCCTCAATTAGATCTGTACAAGGTCTATCTTGACCTAAATATACAAAGTCAGTTATTTTATAATCATACTAATCAATTTAGTACAAAATTCATACTTTTTTAAAATTACACTTTTTCCCCAAATATTTTTACTTCTTTACAATTTACTCCTTAAGCTCGTAGAATGAGATTTAAGCAATTTCATCCACACTACATGCTAGCCGAATTCACTAACTACTTCTATCAATCCATACAATTCATCATTTCAAAAATTTTCCATGGTATTTTACTACTTTTACAATTAAGTCCCTAAATGACAATTTCATCAAAAATCCATTTACTCATAATCTTTCATTAAAGTTCAAAAACCAAACAAACATATTCATGTAAAAATGTGTGACAGCCCTAATTTGGCCCTAGTCGAAAAGTGGTTTTGGGATTACAAAACCGAGTCATAGAAATAATTAAATGTTATACTCTGTGTTTATTTTATGTGAAAGTGCATGTGTGAAAATTTCATGCTTTGATTTTGTCATTTGAGAGTAAAATTATGAAATAGGACCTATGTAAAAATTTCTGAAAATGCTATAGGCCAAATTGTAGTGGGCAAATAATTTGTAGTGTAAAATGGGAGGATTTGCATGTCAAACTCCCCATTTTATGTGTAGTGGCCGACCATGATGTTGGTAGGAAGCAACATATGCATTAGATAATAATAATTTAAGACATGAAGTTATGGTACTAATTGATATGTGTCATGTTATGTCATAAAATAAAGACTAAAAATAACAAAATGATGGAAGGGAAAAGTTTGTCCATCCTTGTTCATGGTAGCCGAAAATAGAATAGAAAGGAGAGGAAAAGAGCTCTTGAATGTTCAGTCACTTCGGGAAGAAAATCCAAGCTCAAGAGCATAGAGGGGCAAATTCGGATAAGAGAAAAGAGAAAGTAATCGAATCACCGTTGTAATCGTTCGGCAACATTCGAGGTAAGTTCTTAAATGTTTAAGCTTGATTCCTTTTTATATGCCCAAGAGTTAAATTAATATGGTAAAGGGAATGTAAATTTTATTTAGTTAATGTGCCGAATATGTAATGATTTAAGGCTATAAGCCGATTATGGCTATTATGCTTAAGCTTAATTGGATTTGGAAATTTGATGCACTAAATGAGTGTTACATTGAATAAACTATGCCGTATATGTGCTGGTGAAGATATCACGATTTGTGATTATTAAATACTTAAAGGAAACCATGATGTGTATAAAATTATTACTATTAGTCCTTTGTGGTAGCCGAATATGGCTTGGCACTAAAGTGATTAAATGTGAACTTTGATGAGGTAAACCATTAAAAGTGTGGTGCTATAAGACTATGGGCTAATACGATATGTGGATTCGTTCCGTAAAATAAATTATTCAGGTATGCGATATGTACTTAGGCATGTTAAATCGATTGGAATTGAATCATGAATGTGAATTGAGAAGCATAGGTAAAAATTCCTATGACATATATGTGAGTAAGGGTAAAACCATTGTAAATTATTGATAAGGATGGGCTATGTGCGGAACCATCTTATAATTGCTAATTTGAAAGGTTGTGTGCGAATCAGTGAGTAGTATGTATATATTAGATGAATCGTGACCTTTTGGTTCTACTTGAACTAAGTTGCATGATAAATAATTTATGCATATGACTTATAGTTGAATGGTCACTATGGGTTAAGTTTGAATGGTGAAATGGAAATGTGATATGTTGAATGAGATGTGTTAATATATGATTAAATATGCATGATATTTGATGTGTATCCGGGATTAAAGACTCGCAGGCTTCGTGCTGGTAAAATATCCGGGTTAAATCCCGCAGGCTTCATGCCGGTGATGTATATTCGGGCCTTCGTGCCTAGCAGGCTTCGTGCCGGTGATGTGTATTTGGGCCTTCGTGCCTAGCAAGCTTCGTGTCGGTGATGTGTATTCGGGCCTTCGTGCCTAGCAGGCTTCGTGCCGGTGATGTGTATTCGGGCCTTCGTGCCTAGCAGGCTTCGTGCCGGTGATGTATATTCGGGCCTTCGTGCCTAGCAGGCTTCGTGCCGGTGATGTGTATTCGGGCCTTCGTGCCTAGCAGGCTTCGTGCTGGTGATGTGTATTCGGGCCTTCGTGCCTAGTAGGCTTCGTGTCGGTGATGTGTATTCGGGCCTTCGTGCCTAACAGGCGTAATGCCGGTGAAATAATATGTTATGTGAATTCGGTGTTCCTTGTAAGATAAGGGTTTAGCCGAATGTTAAAGATGAAATGATAGTGTATTGTATCATGCTTATATGGCCTAATGGCAAGTATAACATGTTGGTAAATATGCAATATGCTTTTATAATCGAATGATAAGTTTGAAATGAATGTGAGTGAAATGTTATGCATAAGCTATCAAATGTTAAGTGTGAAAATGACATGAAAGAAAAGTGTTTGAGATGTATAATTATATACGTTCGAATGATGTTAGTACTCAATTGATATGAATATGTTATATGGAACTTGTTGATTTGATTATTCGGGCCTTTGAGCTTAGCAGACTATAATATCGGTAAGATACTATTCGGGCCTTTGAGCCTAGCAGGCTATAAAGCCGGTGAAATGATATCGGGCCTCGAGCCTAGTAGGCGAAATGCTGGTGATTTGAGAAAAGCCTATGACTAAGGTACCTCGTGCTAGATTGTCAAATGAATACATTTAATACGTAAAGTGGGCCAGGTACGCAGTATGTACTCAGATGTGAGTTTGGTTTGAAGTGAATCATAAGTGAGTAATGTGATACGTATGTGAATAAATGTTAAAACTATACCTATGATCATGATACACCTGGTCAGGGTGTGAAAGTATGTGAGGGTATTTGATTTAAATATGTTATATGAATTCAGATTAAGTGTGATAAGAATGCTGAACGTGCATTATGTGCTTGTGTATATTCGGCCAGATGGCAATATCCCTAGAATTTGGCCTCTTAAGAAATTAAATAATCGAAGTATAATTGCGTTTATTTGTTTACATTGCTTAAGACTTACTAAGCTTATGAAAGCTTACTCCGTTGTTACATTTCTCTGTTTTATAGACTGTTGACTTCAGTTACCTGCTCGGGTTGGAGTTCGCCGGAGATATTATCACACTGTCGAGCTCACGTTATCGGTGTAAGTAAATCCTAGTATTTCGAGTCTATGACATGTAAAGGGTTTTAATGTTTTGGACCTCATAAGCTCATATATGGGATAGATTGCATGTGAAAAGAAAAGTTTTAAATTGATTGAAATTTTTCAGCACGATTTTTGTGTGATTGACTGAGTTTAAGTCGAGTAACACCTCAAACCCTGTTCCGGTGAGGGATAAGGGCGAGGGGTGTTACAAAATGCTAATTCTTTAACGATATTGTAAATTAGTCCCTGGGCTAGCAAGATTAAGCTACAACGATCCCAAAAACATAAAAATTATTAAAAATGGGACAAAATTATACTCACATGCAGTGGATGTTCTAGCCGAATGTTCAAGTTCTTCAATGGAGTTTTTCCTAACCTATTTTCGGTGGAAGAAAATAATGTTGAGGATGATACTAATTTTTTCTTAGTTTAATTATGATTTATTTATTTAATTACCTTTTTAACTTAAATTTCACTTAATTTATGCCCATCTTTGTCCACTAACAACAAGAATGGTCTAATTACCATTTAAATCCTCACGCATTTAAGTTTCATAGCTATTTCACATCTTGAGCTACAAAAACTCCATTTTTGCACTTTTTTCGGTTTAATCCCAAATCATTTCTAAAGCATTTCTAAGGCCTCAAGGGCTCGATTAAAGGACAAAATGCATGTTTATGAATGGATTATGCTATGTTTATTTTAATGTTTTGAATTTTATGTTTTATGTCATGTCTATATGGTAATGCTTTGTAACCTTATGTCAGCAACGGATATGGGTTAGTGGTGTTACATTTACTTTAGGAGTTTTTAAGTTATTAGAACATCAATCCTAAGTTGCATGTTAGATAGGTTTGATACAAATTTAATATTTGCTCGTCATGTTTCTTAGTGTTTAACATAACCCAAGAGATGCCTTTTGAATGTTTGGTGTGTTTAGGCTTGGTTTTGCTTGAGGACAAGCAAAAAGATAAGTGTAGGGGGTTTGATTTGTCACGATTTATCATGCTTATTTGATATCTTTTTAAACTTATTTTAGCATATTTCTAAGTAAAATTGATTCATTTAATAATAATTTATATTTTTAGAGTTTATATAGTATAATTATGATTTTTAGTAGTTTTTATAGTATTTTATATTCAATAAAGATTTTGTAGTTATGTATGATGGATCGAGAGCTAAAAATGCAACTCCTAGGACAATCTGTTATTGATATCGCAATAATAGGAAATGGAATTCGTGACATCAAAGATACACATGAGGAAGAGCCAAAATAATTCCATGTCTCAATGAGAAAGCACTTGACATCACAATGTTGTGACAATTTCCTACATATGTTGGTTGTGAATTTAAGGGTAATTCATGGTCAATTTTTAACTTTAAAACCTAATTGTTGTATTAAATGAAGGGGAACTTTGAACTTTAGATGCCTCACTATATAATAACATTCTATTCAGTTTTCAAAGAGAAGCGATCAACAAGGACCATTGTCGGGTACTTTTAGAGAGAGTCATAGAGATGACTCTATAAGTGACAACATCTGAAGCCTCAAGGATATTCATGTGGCTGTTGTAATAGGCAAGATAGCCTTACAAATCACCTATACTATTGAAAGATAACTTGGGGAATTTGAAGTAGGTGGAGAGGTTGAAAGCTAAAATCGATGGGACCAATAACTCATTAGCATAACTCCACGAGGCTTCGTCGAATTTCATACCATTGACTTCTTGCAGTAACTTTAACTTCAGAGCTACTATTTGCTCCTTAGCAGCGGCTTCTTTGTTGCGGGCTTCTTGATCTGAATGGTTAATGGGTTGAATATCCTCTATGACTTCACCATCATTGTTGCAAGCCAAATGTATCATTTAATACCATCGTTAATTTAACCCTCAGCTACCTTAGAAGATTAATCATGCACTAATTAAGTATTGTGTCAATTAATTATAATTTCAAAACGATTAATAATCAATTCATTAGTTAACTTACAATTGTAATGCAAGTATAACATAATCGTGATTTTACTTAATCAAACAATTTACCAAGACCTATAACAACACATTGAAGTGGGACATTTTGTATTTCAACGGTCGTTTGTGTGTTTCGATTGATACAACATTGAAGTGGGACATTTTGTGCGAATCTCACAATAGTGCTTATTCAATTTTCCCTGGTTGTACGAAAATGTGTAATGATTTGAAGCAAATGTACTGGTGGTCAGGTGTAAAGTGTGAAGTATCTGATTTTGTGACTAAATGTTTGGCATGTCAATAGGTGAAAGTTGAGCATCAAGTTCCATCAGGTTTATTACAGTTTGTCGTGATTTCAGGGCATAAGATTTTGTATCGGGATTACTACTGACTCCGAAAAAGAAAGATGATATCTGGATTGTTGTTGATAGATTGACAAAATTGGTGCAGTTTATTTTGGCCCATACAAATTATTCACTCAAGATATTAGCTGAGTTGTACATCTCTAAGCTCGTATGACTACATTGCATACTAGTATCTATTATTTCTGATCGAGATATAACATTACCTCTAGATTTTGGGGTAAGCTACACAAAGATTTGGGTGCGAAATTAAATTTCAGTACTGCATTTCATCCCTAGAAAGATGGGCAGTCAAAGCGAGTAACATAGATTCTCGAAGATATACTGCAATGTTGTGTTATTGAGTTTAAAGGCAACTGGGAGAATTTTTACCTTTAGCTGAGTTTGCTTATAATAAGAGCTACCAAGCGTATATTAAAATGACACCATATGAGGCTTTATATGGACATAAATGCATAACTACGTTGTATTGGTCTGAGTTGAGTGAAATAAAAAGTTATTGATACTGATTTAATCCGTGAAACTGAAGATGAAGTCAGGGTTATCCGTGATTGTCTGAAAACTGCTTCTGATCAATAGAAATCATACGCCAATATGAAATGAAAACATATAAAATTTGAAGTTAGGGATAAAGTTATCTTAAAATTTTTGTCATGGAAAAAGGTGTTGAGATTCAACAAAAAACTCAACCCGAGATTTATAAGGTCGTATGAAATTTTTGAGAGAATTAGTCCTATATCATATCATTTAGCTTTACCACTAGAGTTGGAAAAGATAGATAATATTTTCCAATTATCGATGTTGTTTCATTACCGTTTAGATCCATTACATGTGATTTCTACTGATGAAATTGAGTTACAACTAGATTTGTTGTACAGCAAAGAACCAGTGAGAATTTTGGCATGAGAAGTAAAAGAACTTCATAAGAAAAGAGTTCCATTAGTGAAAATTATGTGGCATCAACAATGTATTGAAGAAGCAACTTGGGAAATAGAGGAATCTATGAAATCTTAGTACTTTAATCTATTTACTGGTAAGAATTTCGAGGATGAAATTTCCTTTAGAGGGAGAGTTGTAACAATTGATTTTCAGTTATGTCAAAAATAGTGGTTTTAGAACGACAAATCTAACGTGTGAGTAGGTAAATATTATTTATTTAATAATTTTGAAGTTATTTAAGTGTCGTAATTCAGTTTGGTCTAGTAATTTTGATGTTTAGCTAGTTAATTAAGGAAAAAAAATTAAATCGTAAAAGATGTAAAATCTAATCTCTCTTCATTTCTATTAGCTAAAATGCATGATTAAAGTTAGTTTAAGGCTTTAAATGGTTCAAATGGTAAATATACCATTTTTAGTTATGTTGGACGATAAGTGGGATTTCTTTAGTTAAAATGTAATATATTTTATAATATAAAATATTATTATATATTATAATTGTTAAAATAAAGAAAACAAAAGCAACCCAATTCATTTTGCTTTGTTCATCATCATCCTCTCACGAAAACAAAAAGGGAGAAGCTAGGGTTGGTTGCTTAAGCTTATAATTTTTATGTTTTTGAAATCTTGGGAGCTTGATTAGCTAGCTCAAGGAATATTTTTCAAAATTCTTAAAGATTGTGAAAGCTACCATTGATGTTTGCTTAAATTTTTTGTGGTTATTTGATTAGTTTTGAGGGATAGATATGTTTATGAACTAGTTTATAAAGTAAAGGTTGTTAGTTTTAAACTTCAGGACTAAGATGCAACAAATTTGAAATGTGTATGAAAAATTTTGAAATTTTGTGTTCTAATGGACTCTTGGAGGATAAAATTGAGATTGATTTCAAAATCAAAGCTCAAATGTGTAAGTTATAGTATTTTTGGTTTTAGGGACTAAATTGAGATAAATGCACAAGTTGAGGAATTATTGTATAGATGAAATTAAGCTATGGTATGACCTCAATATGATGTTACATGTTAATTGGAATAGTTAATTGATTCAAATTATGATTTAGAAAAGAATTTCATTAACCGAGGAACGTACGAGGAAAAGGAAAAATTGACAACAAGTCCTTGTTAGCTAAACCACTATGATTTTGTTAGGTGAGTCCATACATTTTAATTAAATTGCTAATGCTAATATGTTATATTCAATTCGGTAATAGTGATTTTTGGTAACTATGAGTTATGGTAGAAAGTGAGATAAATCTCGATGAAATTAGTAAAAGTCTCGTATACGAGGTTACGGGTTATTCCCCATATGTTCTGAGCTCTATCATGTGTTTGTAGACTTGAGAATATAGGTATTTTTCCCTGGCTAGGCTATTTGCTTTGTGTTGGTTCAACCATAATGCGAGACTAGACACTATTATTCGATTAGTGTAGTTTAACCTTGACGGGTAACCAGGCACTATGATTCATAATTCGTGTAGGCTCAACCCTAACGAGTGATTAAAAACTATTATCCGGTTCATGTAAGTTTAACCCTGACGAGTAACCAGGTATTATAATTTACTATTCGTTTAAGTATAACTGAAATGGGTAACCAGACACTATTACTTGCACCTGTGTATCGAGCTCTTTTACGACGTTTCATCAGGTAACATTGTGAATGAAAATGTGATGATATGCCATTGAATGTTGGCAAAGTAATGTATATGATTTGGGAATAAGATATAAGTTGGTTTGAAATGAAAATGTGAATACTTGAGATTATATATGTCTTTGAGCTCAAAACCTTATATGTTAATTATGTTGTTTGAATTATTGATAGGTATATTTGTATTACATAATGGTTTCGTATGTGATAAAAAATTGAGGTAAGTAAATGATTATATTGTATGAGCTTACTAATTATTTTAAATACTTACTAGTGGTACTACTTTTCTATAGGTTTTAGACATTAGGAACGTGTCGATCAGATCATCAAGAAACTCACACCTACCGTCTCTTGATTCAATAGATTTTTTATGTTTTGAAGTTGGTTACTTGTGGAATGTACATAGGATGCTTAACCTTTACAAGATAGTGAACATGTTTTGGCATACTAGTTTTGTATATCAACTTATATATGTGACTTGGTTTGTGTTATGTGGTTGGTGCCAAATTGTCAATTAGATGATTAATGATAATAGTAAAGTTTGGAATGGTATTATGCATGTGAAATGGTTTAAAGCTTCGTCCTAAATTGTATTTGATTAAGTTTATTGAATTGTTGGTGTCAATGAGAGCATATTGGTTGTATGTTTAAATGAATATGTGAGTTAATATTTTAGCTTTGAAATATGTATGTTATGGTATAGGATTGGATGACATAAATTGGTATTATATTTCACTTAGTTTGGATGGTATAAAACTTGCACAAATAGGTAATTTATGTTGCACACAAGCTACCACACAATAATATGTCACACATGGGTGGTTGACACAACCGTGTGTGCTACATGCTCAGGATGGTTTTTAGTTCACACAGCCTGGAGACATGACCGTGTAACCTTAGATTACACGATACCAGTCTGTTGTGTAACATGCCAATTTTGGCAGGTTTAAATATTTGATGCATAGCAATAAATTGTTTGCCCGGTGTAGTGTTATATGCCTAGATGATTATTTGGTGTGTACGTTTGGACATTTAATGACTTCCACAAGAGTAAGTAAGAACTTGATTTCCTGATATTTTGCTATATATTAAGAAGAAGACTATATTAAGTGGTTAAGAGTATGTAATAGCCTGGCCGGTGAAGCCCTAGTTCAAGTTACTATTCTATGAGATAACAACTAGGTGGAGAGATGATTTTAAAGGGAGTACTCACCAGAGGCATAGTACGCCACGTTACTAGATGACAAGGTTAGTTGCATTGTAAGTATAGTAATTTAGGCCCTTCTGGCTAGGGTAACCAGATATTGTCACTATTGGATTCTTATTTATATTCGCCTTTACAACTGTAGACCAATAATGAAGATATTTTTAAAAGAGTGTGACACGTGTCAAGTTTCACTAGGGGAATATGGGTCTTGTCTGTAAGTATATATTAGTTAAATAGGCTAGAGAGAGGGATGTTTTATCTTCTTCTTTCCCTTGAAAATACTTCAGTGGCTTTCTTTGGAAGCGATCTAGGGTTTTCTGTCCTTGGACTAGAACGAATCTAAAGTAGAATATTCCTTCATATTTCGTTATTACAATTTAGATGGTTAGATCTGGTGTGCCAATTGCTTTAGGTGAGGATCGAGTGAGTTTCTTCACTAACCCTTGTATATATTTTGCTCGAACTAAAATATATCTTTATGAAATTGATGGTATGTGTGTTGGGTATGAGGCCTGGTGATTCTAAATTTGTGATGAAATGAGTATTGAGCTAACATTAAGTTAAGGAATAAGTGGTCTAGTTTTATGTTAGTTCTCTTATATGGATTCTTGTAAATCTTTTAGATAAGTTATTTATAATCTAAGTTCTGAAAATAATGAATGAGTATGTGAACAATATTTAAGGATAGTAAGAACATTTGATAAATAATTTGATGAGTCTAGTATGTAATGCATTATGCATGAGTGTTGTGACATTTAATCATGACTACGTATGTGTTCGTTTGGAATGTATACCGTGAAATATGATCTATAGGTACTGATAATTAATTAATGATAGAACTTGAGTATTGCTTAGCCGAGTAAAACATAAGGGAATTGTGTAAGAATAAAGTTATTATGTTTAGAAATTCATGAATGAAAAGTAGAATGACGAGTATGCAAACTTGTAATTTGATGAAAGGTTAGACGAGCCCAAGTGCAAGAGTATTTGTGATGATGAATTACATCTATGAATGTATCAATGTTTGTTAAGTATGATATGTGTTTCTGCCAGTGGATCCTGAAGCTAAAGTAGCATTGTATCAGTATGTCTGGAAATATGCGATACGATGTGAAACAGATTGGGTGTCTGTATGAATCGAGTATTGAGTGTTAAATGGTGTCAATGTATGATGGGTCTATCAAGTGAGTCCCTAAACTGACTCTTACACATGTGTTAAGTTTTCTAGAAACTCCCATGAAAAGTGATTGAAACATGACCTGAAGTTAGATAAACATGGTATGATGATGAATGTTGAGGGACATTGTGTCTGTCACATCCCAAAAATCGGGTTAGTGGAATTTGGGTTAATGAATTGAGAGAGTGGTTGCCCAAATTTATTATTATTATTTATTTTAGATGATCTTTTGATATTAATAAATATCAAGTATAATGGTTGAGTAGTGGTGGAGCTGTCCATGATGACTTGTGTTTAAATCCCTTCTCTCACATTATTCTCTATGTGGTGCAACTTTGCCTCAAACCTTAGCAAACATCACACCATGGTTTTAAAATAAATGTGGTAGTGACTAAAGTGAACTGGTCAAATGGTTAAGTGCTCCTAAACTATCCTAGAGGTCCTAAGTTCAAGTCCCCTTGTTCTCATCTTTTTATTTAATTTTTGTAACACAATTTCCATGTGCATAATGCGTTTACCGTCCACCCCATTGTTACCATGTTTAAGAGGATTGCTTTCCCTCTTAAAGAGTCAAACTTGCCTTAAGTTGGGAAACATTATCCCCTATGCTCCTATGTTCCCTCTTTTTCCTTTCACTTTATTCTTTCCTATTTGCTATGATCCATTGAAATGGTCACTGTTGACCAAGCTTACCACACCTCTTTGTTGTCCATACCATTCATTTGCTCTCATTCTCACATCTTTTCCATTTCTTAATCCTCTATTTTCTTTCAACCTAAAAACAACCACCACCACCTAAAATTCCTCCACATCAAGCTATACATTCACCACCTCCACACCACTATTCAAGGTTCTCTTCCCCTTCTATTTTCTTTCGATCACTACCCTTCACTGCCAACGTTGTCAACGTGTGCCGTCGTGAACAACCACGGGAAACCTTTCTTCCTTAACTAATTTTCAATTCTTTTTGCTTCCAAATTTGCGACCGGACCCTCTTCAACCTTTTATATTTTTTCTCACCTTATCAGACCACTACCAGACTACCATTGCCACTACTGTCGTTGTCGTTGCCAATGTCGTTTTTTGTCAGGATTCAATTTCTCCCATCTTTTTTTCCCTTTCTATCTCTTCCATCTCTTCTAAGGATTTAATCATCATATTTGTAGTTGTTTTGTGTTCAAGACTCATCAATCGTATATTTTTGTAGATTGTTAAACCTCTCCGCTCATTCGTCAAAACACATAACTCTATGAAAAAAAATTCAAGATGTTTTACAAAATAAAATGTTTTCAAAAGGTAAGTGAATTTTCTTTTAAGAATCATTTTGGCCATCTTGAAGTCCCATTTAAACGCTTAGATTGTGCCATAGCATATAGGCCTAATTTTAGGTGTTATAGTGTGTATAGATTGTATGAAGTTTGAAAGATTCAAGTATACAATATGAATATTAAGGCCAAAGAATTATTATTTATGATTTTGCATATATGTGCCTATATATGTCCAAAAACATGAATATATCTGTTACAAATTAGTCCTTAGACTGATTCTAGCATGTGCATTATGCATTTCAGAAACTTCTACGCTGAGTGAGCAAATCCTGACCTTGAAACTAGTAAAGTATGAAGTTTGATGGTCTAAGTATGGGGCATGAATCATAAAGATTATGGTTTGTATATGAGCTTGAAAGTATGAATATGTCTGGCATGAGCAAGTCATTGTATCATGGGTCTATGTTTGGCGAGTCTGTGTTTGTCTCTGGAGTCATCTAAAGGGGTCTGTTGGGACTTTAAATAAAAATCTTTGAAAGGAAAAGTCCATGGCCATGGATTTCAAATGAAATGACCATATTGTGTAAGACTATAGCTAGGTTATGGTGTCATATGGGAAGAACTAAAAGAAGCTTATTACCTAATGGGGTTTCTGTGCGACCCAAACGATGAGGGGCAAACCTTGCATTATAACAGCCCGATTTTAGGCATAGTCAGAATAGTGGTTTCAAGACCACGAATCCGACGTAGAGAAATTTATTTTTATTATATTTTTATGGTTTACAGTTTTATGGAATGAGTTCGTGAAAAGTTCGTTCGAGAATTTTTGACATTTGAGCACTCAATTTAGTAAAAAGGCTAAATTGTAAAAAGTGCAAAAGTTAAGTTCTACATGTTAGAGGTGTCTAATTGTTAAGAAATTTTAAATTGAAGGTACTTAAGTGGTAGTTAGACCATTTTACTTTAAGTTGCACAAAAATAGACATGAAGTAAGAGAATTTTAGTGTTTTAAGAAAAGGGCATTTTGGTCATTTAGTAATTAAACGAATTAAAAAGCAAAAATCAAGCCAAAATCTTGTCCATCTTCTTCTTGCTTGTGCCGAAAGCCATAACTAGGGTTTGGCCACTTTCAAGCTCGATTGTAAGTTTGTTCTTGCCCTGTTTTTAATGCTCTTTACATTTTTGAAGTCGTTATCACTCGATCTATCTATTTCTACCATTAATTTGAGAAATGATTAAAGTCTAGGGTTTGAACCATGTTAGATATGAGTGTATTTTGATGTCTAATGGTAGAAACTGTGTGTTTGGTGTATGATAAACAACTGTTGCTAGGTGATTTTTGATGAAAATATTAAAAGTATCAATTTGTAAAAAGGTTATAAAATGTGTGTAAAAGTGATTAAATGAAAAATATAGACTGTTATAAACATAAAAGAGGTTCGGCTAGGCTTGGGAATCGAAGAAATTGAATCTATTTCAATTTAAGAGCCTAGGGACCAAAGTGTAAAAATGTCAAATTTTAGGGGTAAAAATGTAATTTTACCCTAATGTAATTTTTGAATTGAATTGGGTAATGTGAATAATAAATGAGTTAAATTTGCTATTATAGATCAAGAGAAACGATGTTCGGACCTAGATCGGGGGAAAAACAAAGTGTTTAACAATTAGGTCCCATTTCTACTATTTTTGCACCGAGGTAAGTTCGTATGTAAATAATGCATCGTTTTAAATATGTTTTAAATGATTTATTATTGTATGAATTGTGATTGACCCTTGGACATATTCGACAAAGTTTTGAGAAGCGTGAAATCCCGGTTGAACCTTAAGAATAGATAGGATAAAAATGCCATGACATTAGGGTTACTAAGACTACGTGTAAGACCATATCTGGGATATGGCATCAGTATAAGACTTTGTGTAAGACCATATTTGGGATATGGCATCGATATGGGACTTCTTGTAAGACCATTGATGGGCTATTGGCATCGATACGAGATTACATTAAGACGATATCTAGGATATGGCATTGGTATGGTACTATGTGTACGAGACTCCCGAGTATCCTTTAGTATTCCAAGTGGTTCAATGGGTAATTTAATGAGTATGTCAAAGGTGAAATGCATGTAAATCCAATTCAAGATGACTCAGGTATGTACGTAAAACTCATACAAAATGAGCTCATTATCTGATAAACCCTCGATAAGGTTATGATTGAGTAAGTTATGATTATAAGATCTTAATAACATTTATGCCAATTATCATCATGTTAATTGTAAGTTAAATGTATGGTTATGATGCCTATTATTTGCATAGGAACTTACTAGCTTTAAAGCTTACTTCCTTTTCTTTTCCCTTGTATTATAGTGTCACCAAGCTAGCTCGGCGATCAGACACTATCGGAGATCCACTCACTATCAACAGATTATTTTGGGTACCAATGAATTTGAAATTTCGAGTTATGGCGTGTATAGGGACTTGGTCATTTTGTTATGTGTCATAATTGATTTGGCCAAATGTATCGGATTTTGTTGGTTGATAATTAATTTCTTAAATGGCCATTGGAATTGGCTAATATTGATTTAAGTATATATGCATATGATGATGTTTTCATGGATGTAGAAATTTACATGGTTTAGGTTGATGAGTATGTGATGTTTGTATGTGGTAAATGGCAACATGTGAATAATGTACGAATGTCTTGATTGTGGCTGAATTGGTTGAATGTAATTGCTTGGATTGGTGTTATGTTTTGTTGTGTAGTGTGTCCATAATAGGGTGGCAGAATAGCTTGGTAAATAGCCTTGTTTTTGTCCATACAGGTAGACACACGGCTTGCCTCATGGGCGTGTGTTCTGGCCGTGTGTCCCCTGCACCTTAATTGTTGCAAGGCAGAATGCTTAGAATTGAGCACGCGGGCAGAGACATGGGCATGTGTCTCAACTGTGCGGATGACACGGCATCAGGTACGGGCATGTGCCCTAGACGTGTGAAGTCTGCACCTATTTTATGAAAAGTTATGAAAATTAAATTGACGACACGGCCTAGCACACGGGTATGTGACTTGGCCATGTGTCTTCAATTTGTTCTTGGGTGACAAATAGAGAGTTACACGAGTTACAGATACGGACGTGTGTGACCACACGGCCTACCCACATGGATGTGTCCCAAGCCACACGAGTGTATGGCTCTTAAAACATGAAAAATTTTCTAAGTGCTGTGAAAGTTTGTAAAGTTCTCGGTTTAGTCTCGAACCGCTCCCAATACATGTTATGGGCCTCGTAGGTTTGTTTTAGGGACGATATGAATGTATTTGAAAATTTTTAAATTCAAATGGAAATTTACATCTCATCTTTTTATGATTGCTTGTGTATAAGTCCGGTAACGCCTCGTACCCTATTCCGGCGTTGGATACGAGTAAGGGGTGTTACACGCATAATGTGAGTTTAAGCAAATCCCTATCATAAATACACTAGAGGAAGGACATCTTTGTGGCAATCTCTATTAAAGGAAGCCATTATGACGAATTCTGAATGAAAATAGATGCCTTTATGGAAATCTTGTGGAAAGAAATGCCTTTAAGGCAATCTCTATAAAAGAAGCTTTTGTGGCAATCTCTGTTACAAGAAACCTTTGTAGTGATGTCTATTAAAGGAACTCTTTGTGGCGATATTTGTTAAAGGAAGCCTTTATGGAAATATTTATAAATAAAACCTTTATGGTGATCTCTATTAAAAAAAAACCTTTGTGGCTATCTCTGAAAAAGGGAACGCCTTCATTGCACAGCCTAAAAGAATGGCCCTTATGGAAACCATCTGCAGGGAATGCCTTTGTGGCAGACCTTGAATGAAAGGAAAGAAATTTTAGGTGATTTTTGAAGGAACAATGTATATGGTATTCTGAAAGAATAATGTGTATGGTGAACTCTGAAAGTAAGGCCCAATATGGAATGTTAAGGCGAATCCTGCATAGTAATATGGTACGAACAGTGAAGCTAGAATGTGCCAGAGTACACGGTGAATCAAGAGTATTCTATTTGTGTGGTCCTTTGAAATAGAAATGATTAAGGATCTAGGTAAGGGCAAAGGAGTACATAGAATGAGGTGTGATATTTATAATTATAATTCCTCGTCGAGTGAAAGGCCTTGTTCAAATGGTTGTAAGTACACATTATAGACCTAGACGTAAGTTGGCTTGGTAATATTACTTAAGAAGATTTATTTGTTGAAAATTGTATGTTTTGGCAAAGTATAAGTCTGTGTTAGAATGGTAACATCCAATATCCAGATTCAGCTAATCTGACTGGGTTTAGGGCATTACATGTTTCATTATTTAGGGACATGACTGTTTAATAGCACCACACAGCCTTAGCCTAGTCACATGGTTGTGTGATCCCTATTTTACCTTTTTACCTATTTTTTGGTAAAAGTTTCAAAATGATCCTGATTTAGTTTCAAACTAGTTTAAGGTCTTTCATAAGCTTGATAGAGACTCGATTTTGTTTATAATGCATGCTTAATATGGAAGTAACTTGTATATATTGATTTATTAAAAATGTAACACCCTATACCTAGCCCGGTCGTCGAGCCCAAATATTAGGATGCCACACCACTGTCTCACATCATACACAATATATCTAGACACTTAAATAAGGAAACATCTTTTACTTTAACATTCACATAGTTTTTTACTGAACATATTTTTATTTATCGATTATACATGTTGAACATACATCAAAAGGTCTAATAATAATAATTAAACATGGATAAGGTCCATTCAGAAAAATCTCAAAACTGACTACGTAGGTATCAATACTAGAACATGGGTATCGATAATTTCCTTGCACAGTATTGATATTGTATGGAAAATCGATACCAAATTAACATTTTGTTACTTGTCTAAAATCTAAAGTCTCAAAAATTATTGGTATCTTTCGAAAAGTATCGATTATTTTACCCCAAGTATCGATACTCATGACAAGGTATCGATACCAAATTACCATACCGACTTCCTACACATCAAAATATCACAAAGGTATAATTTTTAGAACACGAATATCGATACCTCTACTTCAAAATAGAAAATAACCACATTTTTAAGCATATAAGTCATTCCAAATTGTACCAATTCATCATGCTATCATATCATCATCAAATAAACATAAAAACAGTCATAATAATAGTCTCAAATATCGAAAGTAAGTCCAAGCAATAATAAAGGTAATACGAAACGAATCTCATAAATTTAGGAACAAATAATCTATGGAAGCATCCAAACATCATGGAAAATATTAGAAAAAGTCTTCCACATTGCCTAATTCCCCCCCCAAAAAAAAAACAATAACACCTAAGAAATAATAGAAATGGACTTGCTTGGATCACCCCTCGGAACCACAATGCTCATACTGAAACGCTACTAATCTGTAAGGTCTTAAAAGGAGCGAGTGAGCTGTACAAGGTCAATGAATGCCTAGAACAACTACCATGCAAACAATTCATCAAGCATTAACAAGACAACCATATAGCACAACCTCAACAGTTCCAACTCTAGTGTCATATTATACTTACTTATGCATTATTTACTAGTTCATTTACATGGTAATCATATTCACTTTTAAGTATCACATTACACATATAATCACATAACATTTCAGCATATATGACGATACTCATATAACCACATAACATTCAAGCATATATCACAATACTTAAAAACATTTCTATAGATAAATTGGCACTTGAGTTATGAAACATAAAAGTAAGCTCTATCATCACTCATTGGATACACGGATGTCCAACACCCCACATAGACTCATAGAGTCAAATATGTCCCAAAAGTGAAGCATAAAGCTAACACTCTCCTTATTTCCTGTCACAAGTCCCATTGAATGGAGCCTTGCTCACATTCCCTTATCCCTTAATGCCCAAATCATATAACATATAAGTGAGTACTCACAATCTTATGGCATGCCAACTATATCCAATGGTTTCAAAACTCACAAGGCAAAAGTATTTGTTATTAAGCACACATATATTACTTGACGATTTATTGCTCACTATTGTTGCATGTTTACATCATAAAAAAATAACTATCACTATCACTTGCCATGTTTGACATGCCTGCATATGCACTATTCATAATAGTAATCATGAACACATGTCACATGCAATTGCATCTCATCTAAATTCCCATTTCTATAATAACAAAGCATATATTTCACAAGATAAACATGAGTATGAGAAAGCTTGCACTTAGAATTTATAGTAGGAGTTTAGGCTGTAGTTAAATTCCCAAATAACGTATTGAATCATGTTTATAAGCAATTATTCCAAACACCCACAAATTATAGTTTCTCCAAAAAGCCGAAAGCTCAAACTAGATTTTTCATTATCTTTATCTCTACTCGTAAAAAGTCCTATGGGTTCCAACACTTCACAATTAAATCACACAACAACACAATCAACATTCAATCAAAGACTCGCATCAAACAATCTAAAAACGCAAATCTAAGCTAGGTTCACTTTTGATTGAAATGTTCGACCTAGAAAACTTAAAATTTGAATATCTCGGTCTATACTTAATATTTTTTTCTAAAACCAATTCTGTTCATCTAATTATTTATCTACAATAGATAATTAACTTTTAAATCACGTAAAATCATGGTATCAAAAATTTTGACATGTTTTTGTTAATTTTTTTGAACATGAATATCAATAGCTCTGCTTCGACCAGAAAAATACATCTTTAAGCATATAAGTCATTCCAACATGTACCAATTCATCATGCTATAATTTCATCTTCAAATAAACATCAAAACGGTCATAATAATAGTCTTAAACATCGAAAGTAACTCCGAGCTGTAATCAACATAATACAAAATAAATCCCATAAACTTAGGAACATATAGTCTATGGAAGCATCCATAACATTATAACAAATATCAGTAAAAGACTACCATATTGCCTTATTCCCAAAACATAAACAAATAATAATAACACCTACAAAATATTAGAAACGGACTTACTTGGATCACTCATTAGAACCACACCGCTCACACTGGCAATTGACTACTCTACAATTGTTTAAAAATGAGTGGGTGAGCTTAACAAGCTCATTGAATGCCTAGAAAAACTACCATGCAAACAATTCATCAAGCATTAATGAAACAACCATATTGCACAACCTCAATAGTTCAAACTCTAGTGTCATATTATACTTACTCGTGCATTATTTACTAGTTCATTTATATTGTAATCGTATTCACTTTTAAGCATATATCACATTACACATATAATCACATAACATTTAAGCATATATCACAATACTCATATAATTACATAACATTCAAGCATATATCACAACACTCATATAATCACGTAACATTCAAGCATAAATCACAATACTCAAAAATATGTTTATAGATAAATTGGCACTTGAGCTATGAAACGTAAAAGTGGGCACTATCACCACTCATTAAATACACAGATATCTAGCACACCACATAGACTCATAGAGTCAAACATGTCCCAAAAGTGAAGCATAAAGCTAACACCCTCCGACACACTAAACATGTCTCAATGAATGGAGCTTAACTCACATTCCATTATCTCTCCAACATGTCCTAGGGCCTCAACGCCAAAATCATATAGCATAAAAGTGTGTACTCACAATCCTATGGCATGCAAACTATATCCAACGGTTTCAAGAATCACAAGGCCAAAATATTTGTTATTAAGCACGCATATATTACTTACCGATTTCTCACTCACTATCGCTAATGTCTACATCATAATCACATAATTATCACTATCACTTGGCATGTTTGACATGCCTACATATGCATTTTTACAACAGTAATCATGAACATATGTCACATGTAATTGCATGTCATCTCAATTCACATTTTTATAATAACACAAGCACATATCTCACAAGTTAAACATGAGTACGAGAAAGCTTACACTCATAATTTAGAGTAGGGGGTTTAGGTTACAACTAAATTCCCAAATAATGCATTGAATCTTGTCCACAAGCAAATATTTCAAGCACTCACCAATTACGCTTTCACTGAAAAGCTGAAAGCTCAAACTAGCTTTTCCTTGTCTTTATCTCTACTCATAGAAAGTCTTATCAATTCCAACCCTATAACAAAGTAAATCACACAACAACATAATCAACATTCAGCCAAAGACTCACATCAAACAATCCAAAAACACAAGCCCAAGGTAAGTTCTCTTTTGACTGAAACCTTCGACATGGAAAACTTAAAATTCGAATATCTTGGTCTATACTTATTCTTTTTGCCTAAAACCAATTCTGATTATCAAATTATTCCCCTACGATAGATTCTTACTCTTTAAAATATGCAAAACTACCCAATTCATGGTATCAATAATTTTCACATGTTTATGGTAATTTTCACAAAAAATTATTAAAACATTAGAAATCTTTAACGAAACTTTAAAGTAAGATTAGAAACCTTCTAATCATGTCAAAACTAATTGAAAAACACTTTGAAACCATATTTTTAACCAAAATCCCAAAATCAACCACTAACAACCCAATTTTTGGCTTTTATTTAAGACATGCGATTTAACAGCTAAAAACTCAAATTAAAAGACCAAATATCATTTAAAACTAATTAAGAATTGAATTGTTACCTTAGTTGAAGAGAAACTAAGTGTTTGATCAAAAACCCAAAAAACCCACAAGCTTGACAATGGATGTAACACCCCTAACCCTTATTCGTCATTGGAATAGGTTTCAGAGCATTACCAGAACTTTAAAAACAATTTTTAGATAATTCTCGTAAATTACTATTCATTAACTGAGATCATTCAAAATGTCCATTGATTGTACCTTCGAGGACCAATACAAGCATTAGAATCAAGTCGGGACTTAATCGGCAGCTCTAAGAATTTTTCACGAAATTTCAAAAATATTCCAAGGTGTAGGGCTCACACACCCATGTGGTCCAAGGGACACGCTCGTGTGACCCTGGAACACGCCCGTGTGCTAGGCAATGCGGTTAATTAATTCAATTCGAAATTAGGTGTTGGTTTCACGCGGCCAAGACACACGCTCGTGTTCTAGGCCGTGTAGCACACATGCCTGATATACACACTTTTGTCTCTGTTCATGTGCTCAATTCTGAGTATTATGTTTCTCAAAATTAAGGTGAAGGGGACAAATGGCCTAACCACACGCCTGTGTATCAGGCCGTGTGTCACACACGGTCTAGACACATGCCCGTGTGTCTACCCGTGTGGACAAAATAAAGTTATTTCCTAGCCTCATTTGTCACCCAAATTTTCCATTTCCCTGCACTAAAACATACCAAACACATTCCAACCAATTCAGGTATTCAAATTAAACAAATTCCATCTTTCATCATGGTATACCATTATATGCATACATGCTTACAATCTTACCTTGGTTCAATCCATATATTAGACATAATTTGATCAACTACTTAACATATATTTACCTACCATAACATGGCATTACAAATATATCAAAACAACCATTACTAGCCATTCCAATTGCTAGATTACAAGCATCATTATCAAGTCACTAATGGTCAAGTTGTCCTATACATGCCATTATACCAAAATAATTTTACTAAGTATACCCAAAATAAGTTAGATGGTAGTGTGACGAGGCTTCAATGATCTCCAACCTTCTTGAGTTTCTGAGCACTATAAAATAAGGGAAAATAAAACGGAGTAAGCATTACATGCTTAGTAAGTTCATATAATAGAAACTAAACTTACCAATCCCGTTTATTAAATCTAAGCATACAATATCATGTTTTCCATCCATTAGGAAAATTGCTTAAACAAGTGCATTCAATCAAACATGTTAGTCACCAAATCTTCATATCAATCAAGTAAACATAGATGAGCTCATCATGCAATATTCTTTCAAGTCATTATCATTTCATCTCATAATTATCATACCATATCAAGAGTTTTATGTCCATTGAATCATTGAAATTTCGATGGATGCTCAAGTAGTGTAACGTCCCAAATTTGATATTTCTGTTTTTGTGAATATTAGACACAACTGTTGTCGTTACTTTGGATTTTAACTATTTACATGGACTTTTAAACTAAACGCGAACGATTTTCTTTAAATATCATGATTTTAAAAGCTTCTGCTACATAATATATTTTTAAACAAATTAAATTAATGAGAAAGTAGTTTTGAAATTGACGAAAGATAAATAAGAGTTAACAAAAGGAAACAATTTTAACTTGATAAATTCGATTTCAAATTCCATTTCATGTGACATCGCCAGATTCGGCTATAACGTCTAGGCCGAGTTTGGGGTGTTACATTTAGTGGTATCAGAGCCAGGTTACAAAACTCGACTGTGGATTTTGGGTTTTTAAAACTTGGTTTTTAAGAGTCAATTTCCAATTGATTGAAAAGATTTGACTGATAATGTGGTACTAAGTCTCTGGTGCCAATACTATAAGTATTCTAATAAACTGTTATGGTATTATAGATAGTCTATTCTAAAACACTCTAACTACTGTATACTGAAACTGTAGTGAAACTAAAACTGATAGAGACTTTACTTGCAAAAAATAAACTCTGAATTTATGATACTACTTTACATAAAACATCTATTAATAAATACTGGAACTGTAACTGATTCATAAAATTTGTAATACAGAAAAATCTGAAAAGACATTAGCGCACGAGGTATTCGTGGATGTGGTACTAGATTCGAGGTTGAGGCCGTAAGAGGGCTCGACCCGAGACCTCTTCCCTAGGAAGCATGCCGAACTTAGATACGAGTGAGACACCAGTGTCACCTGCTACTGAGACTAGGTCCCAATATCACATGGTTGGGGATAGCGTATTGTCCCAGGCTATGTTAAGGATGCTAGAGAAGGTCACTGGGCCCAACACTAGATCTGAGGGCCGAGGGTCAGTTATGGAATGACTCCGATCCAATGAGCTAAACTTTTTAAGGGTGTCACTGGAGTTGCCCCTAATGTGGCTGAGTATCAGATGGAGGCTATTGAGAGGATAATGGATGATTTAGACTATACCCCTAAAAAAAATTGAAGGGTGTAGTCTTGTTGCTTCGCGATGAGGCCTATCAGTGGTGGCTGACTGTTAAAGAGGGCACTCAGTCCGATCATCTATCTTAGGAGTTCTTTAAGTCTGCCTTCTAAGGGAAGTATGTTGGAGCAAGTTACATCGATGCTCGTAAGCGTAAGTTTCTGAGCCTCACTCAGGGAGACCAATCAATGGCCTATTATGAGACCGAATTTCTAAGACTGGGTCGCTATGCATGAGGTATGGTGGCATCTGAGTATAAGAGATGTGTCCATTTTGAGGACGACCTTAGGGATAATTTGAGGGTGCTGATAGCTCCGCAGAGGGAGTGAGATTTCTCCGTTTTGGTAAAAAGAGGCCAAAATAGGTATCTTGAGAGGGGTAGGAACAAGAGGGATTCGGAACCCTCAAGTTCACTGTAGAGGGCTAAGAAAAAGGCCAGGACTAATAGGTCAGTTAGAGTTGGGCCCCCTGTTGCTCTTACTGGATTGCAGCTGTGTGGAGATTGTGGTAGTCGCCATCAGGATGAGTGTTAGAGGAGGATTGTGTGGGTCATTAGAGCACCGTATTTGGGAGTGTCTGCTAAGGGTCGATCAGGTGCAAGCTCTGGGTTTTAGTACTGTATAGCCACAGAGGGTAGTTCAGCAGCCACTTAGGGGCCGTGGTCAGGCTAGGGGTGGTAACGGTATGGTCCGTGGACAGAGAGCACCTGGCAAAGGTGCTGGATAGACTGAGGTAAGGTAGCCTACTCTTGTTTATGCTACTCATCACCGAGAGGACAGAGATGCTCTAGACGTCATTTTCGATACGTTCTTAATTTATGGTGTACCTTATTTTGCTTTGATAGACATAGGTTCCACATATTCTTATGTAGCTAGCATTTTGTTTGGAAACTTGGGGATTTTAGTTGAGAGTACTTCTAATGAGGTGATTGTACTGAGTCCACTAGGCAGTCGGCTCGGGTTAGCAAACTATATAAAGATGTTCCACTAGAGGTTCAAGGGTCGGTATTTCTGGCTAATCTCATGGAGCTTCCATTTGGGGAGTTTGACCAGATTCTGGGTATAGACTGGTTGGTCAAGCACTGTGTCAGTCTAGACTATTCGACTAAAAGGGTTGTCCTAAGAGCTGAGGAGGATATTGAGGTAGTCATGATAGGAGAACTTTGGAATTATTTGGCTAATGTGATCTCTGCACTGGTGGCTGAGAAACTGGTTTGTAAGGGAGGTGAGGCGTTCTTGGCTTATATTAGTATTTTTGTTACTAGGGACTCTACTGTAAAGGACATCAAATCTTCTTCCTAGTACAGCTCCGGTGTCTATTGCCCCCTACCATATGGCACCGAAAGAGCTTACAGAGCTTAAGGCTTAACTGCAGGAACTTTTGGACCGTGGTTTCATCTGTCCCAGTGTGTCTCCATAGGGAGCACCAATTATGTTTGTTAAGAAGAACGATGGGACCATGAGGATGTGTATAGATTATCGGCAGTTGAAAAAGTTGACCATTAAGAACAAGTATTCGCTTCCAAGGATCAACGACTTATTTGATCAGTTCCAAGGGGCTTTTGTGTTTTCTAAGATCGATCTCTATTCAAGGTATCACCAGTTGAGGGTTAAGGAAGTGGATGTGCATAAGATTGCATTTGGGACTCGGTGTAGGCACTACAAGTTCCTAGTTATGCCTTTTGGGTTGACGATTACACCAACCACATTTATGGATCTGATGAACTGAGTGTTTCAACCCTATCTATATCAGTTCATCATAGTTTTCATCGAAGACATCTTGGTATACTTTAAGACTAAAGATGAGCACGATGAGCATTTTAGAGTTGTACTTCAGATTCTGCGTGAGAAGCAGCTCTATGCTAAATTCAGTAAGAGTGAGTTCTGGCTTCATGAAGCCACTTTCTTGGGGTACGTAGTTTCTGCTAAGGGCATTTGAGTGGATCCTCTAAAGATCAAGGCTATACTAGATTGGAAACAGCCTGAGAATATGTAAAAAATTCACAGTTTTTTGGGTTTGACGGGTTATTATCAGCAGTTTATGGAAAGGTTCTTATTGATTGCAGCACCTTTAACTAAACTACTACGTAAGGGTGTTCCGTTTGTCTGGACTGATGTGCAGCAGAAGAGCTTCGAAAAGCTCAAGATTATTTTGACTAAGGCTCCTGTTCTGATATAGCCTAAACCTGGAAAGGAGTTTGTGGTTTACAGTAATGCATCGTATGTGGTCTGATGTAGGATGGTAAGGTTGTGGCATATGAGTCTTATCAGTTCAAGACGCATAAGGCAAACTTCCAACGCGGAGTCTTTGCTTTAAACTTTTGGAGGCACTATATATACGGTAAAAAGTGTATTATCTAGACTGATCACAAAAGCCTCAAGTACCTCCTGACTCAGAAGGAGTTGAATCTTAGGCAGTATAGATGGATTGAGCTGCTTAAAGACTATGATTGTACTATTGAGTACCATCTTAGCAAGGCCAATGTGGTGGCCGATGCATTGAGTCGTAGGGCGATGACTGATCTAAAAGTGATGTTCGCTCAACCTAGTTTGTTCAACAATAGAAGTTTCTTGGTTGAGCTACAGGTTAAACCGACTTGGATGGAACTGATTTAGGATAGACAATTAGAGGATGAATCGTTAGGTCTTTGGTTCTGTTAGGTCGAGAGTGGCAGCACTAAGGACTTTGGGTTAAATAATGATGGGGTACTCTGTTTCCGTGATGGGATTTGTGTACCGAATGATACTGATTTAAGGTAGTCTATTCTGAAAAAGGCGCATAGTAGCCCTTATGCTATGCATCCCGGTGGGAACAAAATGTACCGAGATCTTCGAGAACTGTACTGGTGGTCAGGTTTGAAGCTGGTGGTTACTGATTTTGTGGCACGATATCTGACATGCCAGTAGGTTAAAGTTGAGCATCAGTTACCTTCGGGTTTGCTGCAGCCGATTAAGATTCCTTTGTGGAAATGAGAGCGAGTAACGATAGACTTCGTTAGTGGGTTGCCCTTGACACCCACTAAGAAGGATTTTGTTTGGGTCATCATGGATTAATTGACCAAGTCTGTGCACTTCATTCCGATTAAGACCAACTATTCACTGCAGAAGTTGGCGAAGCTCTACATTTCTGAGATAGTGAGACTACATGGGGTACCGGTCTCAATCATTTTTGATAGAGGTCCTTGCTTCACATCTCGATTCTGGAAAAAGTTACATAAAGCTCTGAGTTTGAGATTAGACTTTTGTACTATGTTCCATCCTCAGACTGATGGGCAATCTGAGAGGGTGATTCAGATACTGGAGGATATGTTGAGGAGTTGTGTTATCAATTTTCGAGGTAGTTGGGAGTATTTCCTGCCGTTAACCGAGTTTACCTACAATAACAATTTCCAGTCGAGTATTCAGATGGCACCTTACTAGGCTCTGTATGGTCGTAAGTGTCGTACTTCTTTGTGTTGGACTGAGTTGGGTGAATTCGAGTCTTGAGTCCTGAGTTGGTTTTGGAGACTAAGGATAAAATTTGACTGATTCAGGATCTGAAGGCTTCTTCTGATAGACAGAAGTCTTATGCTGATCTAAAGAGATGTGAGATTGAGTATTCTGTGGGGGACTTCATGTTTCTTAAGGTGTTGCCATGGAAGAAGGCTTTGAGGCTTGGTTGCAAGGGCAAGTTGAGCCCTATGTTTATTGGGCCTTACTGAATCTTGAAGCAAGTGGGATCAATTGCTTATCAATTGGAGTTACCTCCAAAGCTAGACCGTATTCATGACGTATTCTAAGACTCAATGTTGAGGCGTTACCACTCTGATCCTACTCATATTGTCCCTATTGAGGAGATTGAGGTTTAGGCCGGAACTGGCCTTCAAAGAGGAACTAGTTCATATTCTGGATTGCGATGTAAAGGTTCTTCGGAAGAAGTCTATCCCATTAGTGAAGGTGCTGTGGCGGAATCATAACATCGAGGAGGCTACATGGGAACCTGAGGACTCGATGCGCCAGCAGTATTAGCAGCATCCTCATTTGTCCTGATCAGGTAAATTTTGAGGTCAAAATTTCTTTTACGGGGTAGAGTTGTAACTCTCCAAATTTGATATTTCTATTTTTGTGAATAGTACAACTATGCATCTGGTTCAGTGGTTAAGTGTTCTGGGTGTGTGTGTGAGGTCCCAAGTTCAAGCCCTGAATTTGGAAAATTTCTGTATTTTTCTAACTTAAGCCTTATACTTGTTCAATGGGCTTATGTTAAATTATCTGTAAATTCATATCAGAATGAGCCTGCTGGTTCAAGTGGTAAGGGTGTTTGCATGTTAAAAGCCCTGTGATCGAATCCTTATGTGAGCATGGACGTTATATTTTAGTTCTATGAACTGATAAGAGTTTCTATTGAGTTGGGAATCAGAGTAAGTAGTTGTTAGTGGGATTAATGGAGTGAAATTAAGGATATGTAGGCAATTGTCTTCTCTCTCTGTTTTCCCCAAAATTTCCTCTTCTGATGTTTATTTTTCCTCTCTACTATTCTACTCCCAACTTTCATTTTTCTTTTTCTTTTTCTGACTTCTATCAAAACCTTCCCTTTTCAAATCTCGATTTGTTGCCGTGTCGATCCTTTGTACTGTTGAATAGGTAAGTGGTTCATGGTGTCTTGGACTAATTATGTTTATGCATTAGCTTTGTTGGTATAATCGTGGAATTTGATTTTTCTACCATTATTTTGGGTAGGAAAAGGCTGTGTGCAGTGAACTTCACACCAATTGCTCAAATGGTTTTGCAGTGATTTTTCGTTGTCGACAAGTCTTGAGTGTTGCTTTGGGTTTTGAACCAATTCATAATTTTGGCTACTAAATCGGCTTTTGGGTGCTTCTTTCTTAGGTTGCCAGGCTTTGGGAGTGATTTTGCATCGAAAATGAACCAGGTGTGTACCCGAAAATGTAGAAAACAGGATTTGACGAAAGCTGAAAAACTCCACTGTCGACACCACATGGACATTTGGTCACCCATGTGGTAGGCTGTGTCTGACAACACGACCGTGTGATCGGAGAAGGCCATGACGTGTGCAAGACACGGCTATGTGATGGCCAAGGTGTGGCCGTGTGGTCCACACGGGCTAAACTGAACTGGGCATGTAACGCCTCAAATTTTGGGCCTAGAAGTACTAGGTATTGAGCAGGGGTACAGTTAGGAGGATGTACATAAATATTTAGTTGTGCAAGAAGTGACACAAATACATGCTTGCCTCTGTGGTTCAGTGTTCTGGAAAGTTTTTGAGAAGTCTTGGGTTCAAGCCTGGGCATGTGCAAAAAGTTTGGTTTTTAAAGGAATAAGCACTGTCTCTAGGTAGTAGGCTTTTAAGTAAATAAGGGAAAAACATGACAGAAAGGGCCTATTGGTCCAAGGGATAAGTGGCGTGTTACTAATGTCTGAGGTCCAAAGTTCGAGTCCTGGTTTGCGCAATGGGCGTTATATTTTGCTTCCTAAGCCGTGTGGGTAGTAGAGTTTGATCGAAACACTACTGAGTTGAGTGGAGTTGGAATTGGTCATTGAGGGATTGTAGGAAGAAATGTTGGGATGTGGATAGTGTTTGGTTGGAGGGATTTTAGGAGAGATTATAGGAGAAACCCGTGGGGATTTATGGTGGGAGAAGAGTTGGTGCCGAATGGGATTTGTCGCACTCTAAAATTTCAGTTTTGGTGAGTTAGCCACTCTATTTCCAGGTGCTGTGAAAATTTTGGCTCTCTTTTTTCTGTGGAGACTGAATAATGCTAGGGAGGCTTTGGTAGTATCATTCGTTTTTGCTGGCATCGATTTTTCACTTCTCTTGAGGTCCCTCATTTCGTCATTTTTTCTCTTCTTTCCCTCCTTTTTCTTAGCCAAATTCTCTCATTCCTCTCTCTCTCTCTCTCAATTCTTTTGACACTATCAATCCTCCTCTTCTACATCTTATGCTTGGCCGATTATCCCCTATTTCGTCCTCTCTGAAATTTTTCTTTTCTTCCAGTAATAGTCGAATACCCGTTTCCCCTTTTCTCTTTATTCCTTCAACTCTTTTCGAGTGACCTCATTGTATTTCTAAAACCGAATACTCTTCTCCTCATTTCATTCTGTCGGTTCTCTACAATTTGTGTTAGCCAAACATTCCATCTCAAGTTCGAGTACACAGTTATTGTTTTCTTCTCTTTTATTTTTTATTTCGGTTTAGTAAGGGTTCTTTGACGAATATGTAAGTGCACATGATTTCAAAAATAGATAGATTACTAAAAATGTGTAACACCCCAAACCCGGCCCAGACGTTATGGCCGGATCTGACATGCCACATCGAAGCGTTCAAAACATTTTATATTGTTGATCCAGAAAAACCTACTTAGTGTTTTAAAAGATAATTTCATTATAGGTTAAAGTGAATGGAAGCTGCGCACCAGGTAGGAAACCGGAAAAGAGAAGATGAGTCTATCGGACTACTTAAGTGCCCAGCTCCCTTCGGATCCAATCCTAGACATGCACACCGCCATTGCCACACCTTAACGTCATGTATATTTCTAGGAAACCGATTTGATTAAGTCATTTTTAGGAAAAGTGATTAATTTTGGAAAATACTTTCATTGCGGAAGCTTTGCTTGTTGTCGTGTTATTTTGAAATCAATTGTTGTTTTTTTTTAAAAAAACACGACCTAAAGCTATCCAATTTCAACAGTTAAAATAAGTAATACCTATCTTTGTAATACATATTAAAACCATCAAAAATAATTAAGCGGCCTTATTACATTTAAAAACCCAAACCTCAACGTAAATAATAGGATGTCCAGTTCACCAGAAGAAAACCAAACTTTCAGAACGGGTGGCCACTCCGAATTCCCTCACAGCTCCAAGCCCACTATGGTTGGGGATTTCCTGCGTGGATGAAAATAAAAGGGGTGAGTTTGGGGAAACTCAGTGTGTAAGGAAAACCCATTCAAAGCCCAAGTCAGCTCAAGCCCATTGGGCCTAAGCTCATTCAGGTAACAGTGGTACTGGACCAGAGCCCTTTTCAGATTATAATAAACTGGGCCTTAGCCCCTTATTCAGATAACAGTATGGCCCACAGGCCCATTTTAAAATACATGCAACATCAATAACATATGCAAGCCCATTTGGGGAGACTACTCAACCCACCAACCACTACACTCCACCCGTACCAGCCCTACACTCCATGTGGGGAATAGCTAAACCCACCCAGCCCAGCCCAACACTCCACAGTTGCAGCCTTGCTGCTCAGTTAACAGTAAATTGAGGCAAAGCCTCCAGTACGTGGACAAGCCACTTTCAGTACTTCCTCCGTCAATATCTCAATCCCACGCATCAGATAATAACAACATGGCATGCAGTAAATAACAACAGTCAAACATGCATTTAGGTAAATTTAACCCTAGGGGTATTTCGGTAATTTATCTACTAGGGGTAAAACTATAATTTTTTTACTTTTTAAAGGTATTTCAGTAATTTATCTATTTTAGGGTTTTTCATGCATATTCCTACTTTTCACGTACTAACAGAATCACGTACCGAGGGTTCTTACCGAATTGGGCCCGTTGGCCCATCATTCTAATTTTTGCCCATTAAGCCCAAAAATTACGAGGGCACAGAAATCATGCACTTTGCAGTCCAAATTTTGCAGCTTACCAAAAACATTAATCGATTTACCTCACGAGTATTTGTACACTCGCAAATCTACAAAATACAGGTTTTCGGCATTTCGGCTTTTCGACTTTTGCCGATCCAAACTAAGAAAGAGGGTGTTAGTTACACACCTGTTTGCGACGATATGCTGACGAGATCCACACACGAACTGCCTACAATTGGATTACTAACACATTAATCTAACTATTCAAATACGAACTACGTATTGACCCCTTACAATATTCGGCCAACCACACCTACAGATCATAGTAAGCTTATAAGAAATCAATAAGCAACTCATTAACAAATTTTTGTCAATGTTTACCACATAATCATAATTTCAGTGCATGTTGTCTTCCTGAGCTACGAAACTCCAAATCAAGTGTCGTTAATTTTCCCTGAAAATAGACTCATATATCTTCTATCCATAAAATTTTCAGAATTTTTGGTTTGGCCAATCAATACCAGAATTTTCTTAAAGTTTCCCATGTTTCACTGTTTGACTAATCTGACCACTCTTCATTATGAATCAAATTTCTCATTGTACAGAATTCAAAATATGTTCTCGTTTATTTAAATTGAAACTAGACTCATTAAGCTTTAATTACATAATTTATTCACCTTCTGATTCATCTCTCACAATTTATGGTGATTTTCCAAAGTCACATTACTGCTGCTGTCCCAAGCAGATTTATTACCAAATCACTCTTTCACACATAACTTGCATGCATGTTATTTAAACATGTATATCACCAATCAATCATCACATATCTATGAGTTTACTTAAGTATAGTCTCCATTTCATCATTTTAAAGCACAACATGTTGGCTGATTTTTCCCCTTAGCATCTAAGGCACATGCATGCTCATTTGTTTGGCTCAACTTCACCTATCTTCCATTTTTCATCAAAAGAACATGAAACAACAACCATTTCATTCATTTTAATTCATGACCAAATGCTCACAACACAACCAAAAACCAAAATATGCTTCAAGAGTTAAGGTAGAATCAAGAATAACTCATGAACATCAAGATAAAAGCAAACTACCGTGAACTTACCTTCAATTTTCTTCCCCAAGTGACCGAACATTCAAGAGCTTTCTCCCCTCCTTTCTCTTCTCTAACTTTAGGCTATGATGAACAAAGATGGACAAAACTTTGTTCTTTTCACCCCTTTTTCTTTTAATAAAATTTCATATTTCATCCATTTAATTCTTTAATACAAAAGACATGAAATGCCCATCATGGAACATTTACCTAAACCATTATCATGGAACATTTACCTAACCCATTATCATGGAATATTTACCTAATCCATTATCATGGAACATTTACCGAACCCATTATCAATTTGTACCATGAATTATGGATATCAAGTGCTCATATTGTCTACAACAACATGATGGTTGGCCACTTCATGTAAAATGGGAGGTTTGTCATGCAAATCCTCCTATTTTGCACTCCTATTTATTTGGCCACTTCAATTTAGCCTATAGCATTTTCAAACATTTTCACATAGGTTCTATTTCATACTTTCACCCCCTTTTTCTTATGGAACAAAAATTAACCAAAATTGTCGGGTTCTATCTTAAGCTTGGGCCTTCTAGAGGCCCACTAACATAATTAAACCTATGCCAACATTCACAGAATTCCTGAAAATTGGGGCGTTACAACTCTACCCTCCTTAAAGAAATTTCGTCCTCGAAATTTACCTGATCCAACTAGTTGAGGGTATTGTTGACGCATAGTCTCTTCTGATTCCCAAGTAGCTTCTTCCCTTCCATGATTACGCCAAAGTACTTTCACTAACGGGACAGATTTCCTTTTGAGAACCTTAACATCTCGAGCCAATATTTGCACAGGCTCCTCCTCAAAGGTCAAATCAGTCTGAACTTCAATTTCTGCAACTGGCAGGACATGAGCAGGGTCAGCACGATAACGCCTTAACATGGAGACGTGAAAAACATCATGAATCCTGTCTAACTCAGGAGGCAATTCCAATTAATAAGCCACTGGGCCTACTCGCTTCAAAACCCGATAAGGCCCAATGAACCGCGGACTCAACTTGCCCTTCTTACCGAACCTTAATATCTTCTTCCAAGGAGAAACCTTTAAGAAGACCATATCACCTACTGAGTACTCAATCTCCTTACGCTTCAAATCTGCATACGACTTTTGCCTATCAGATGTTTCTTTTAACCGGTCCCTAATTATTCTGACCTTATCCTCAGTATCAGCTACCAACTCTGGTCCAAGAAATTGTCGTTCTCCTAGTTCGGTCGAACAACTAGGTGTACGACACCTTCGTCCATACAGTGCTTCATACAGTGCCATTCGAATACTCACCTGGTAACTGTTATTGTATGCAAATTCTGCCAACGGCAAGTAATCCTCCCAACTACCTCGAAAGTCAATTACGCATCCCCTCAACATATCCTCCAGAATCTGAATAACCCTTTCCGATTGACCATCAGTCTGGGGATGGAAAGCCGTACTAAAATTCAATCGCGTCCCCAACGCCTCATGCAACCTTTTCCAAAATCGAGATGTCAATCTGGGATCCCGATCAGAAATAATTGAAACTGGGACTCCATGAAGTTGTACAATCTTCGCCACATACAGCTTGGCTAACTTTTGAAGTAAAAAGTCAGTATGAACAGGTATGAAATGGGCCGATTTGGTCAACCTATCCACAATCACCCACACCGAGTCTTTCTTTGATGGTGTCAAGGGTAGCCCACTCACAAAGTCCATGGTTACCCTCTCCCACTTCCAAAGTGGTATCTTCACTGACTGTAATAGTCTAGAGGGTAATTGATGCTCAGCTTTCACTTGCTGACATGTCAGACATTTCCCTACAAACTCCGTTACTTCTCGTTTAAGTCCAGGCCACCAGTACAATTCTCGCAAGTCGTGATACAACTTATTCCCTCCAGGATGCATGGCACATAGTTCCCCATGAGCTTCCTTCAATATTGTCTACCTTAAATCAGAGTCCTTCGGAACACAAATTCTTCCTCGGAAACACAGAACTCCATCACCATTTAAACCGAACTCAGAAGTTTCCCCTTCCTTAACTTGTTGAAAACGAGCAACCAAAGACTCATTTTCCAACTGCTTTTCCTTAATCTGGTCCACCCAGGTTGGCCTTACTTGCAATTCAGCCAACAAACTGCCATCATCATACAGACTCAAATGAGCAAACATTGCTCTCAGATCAGATACGGTTCTACGACTTAAAGCATCGACTACCACATTAGCCTTGTCTGGGTGATACTCGATCGAATAGTCACAATCCTTAAGCAACTCAATCCATCTCCTTTGCCAAAGGTTTAGCTCCTTCTGAGTCAACAAATACTTAAGACTCTTGTGGTCTGTGTATATAATACACCTCTCCCCGTACAAGTAATGTCTCTAAATCTTAAGTGCAAATATCACTGCCGCCAACTCCAAATCATCAGTAGTATAGTTCCCTTCGTGAGTTTTAAGCTGTTGTGATGCATATGCAACCACCTTACCCTTCTGCATTAACACGCAGCCCAAACCCACGTGTGATGCGTCACTGTACACAGTAAAATCCTTCTCAGACTCCGCCTGAATCAACACAGGTACTTCAGTCAGAACTTTTTTCAACTTCTCAAAAGCTTTGTGCTGCTTCTCAGTCCATACAAATGGTACTCCTTTCCTTATGAGATTTTTCAGAGGTGCTGCCATCATAGAAAAACCTTCCACAAAACTTCTGTAGTATCCTGCCAACCCTAGGAAACTTCGAATTTCTGACACCGTCCTAGGTGGATTCCACTCCAAAATTGCTTCAATCTTTCGAGGGTCCACCTTAATCCCTTCGGTAGAGACCACATGTCCTAAGAAGGTTACCTCCCTCAGCCAAAATTCACACTTACTGTGTAATAGCCCAAAATTGGGTCTAGTTGGAATAGAGGTTTCGAGACCACAAAATTTGAGATATAAATAATTATTTTATGATTATCTTGAGGTCTATGATACGATTGCATGATTGTGTGAAAATTTCGTGAAGAAATTCTATGCATAAAGTGCTTAATTCGAAGTTAGGGACTAAATTGAATAAGTTGCAAAACTTGCATTCTAGAAGTTTCTAGTATGAAATTGATTTGAAATATTAATTAGGAGGTCTTAAATAGCAATTTGATCAATTTCTAAGTTATGGACAAAAATTGGACATGGATGGAATTTTTGGAAAGTTTAGTAGTAAGGGTATTTTGGTCATTTAGGGGTAAAATGAATTAAAATACAAAATTAAAAGCCAATTTTGCTCATCTTCTTCACCATGGACGTGTATACCAAGGGAGACTCCATGGCTAGGGTTTTCAAGCTTCCCAATCTCAATTGTAAGTCCGTTCTAAACCCCGTTTTTCAAGTTCTTTACGTTTTTGGAGTCCCGGTAACTTGATTTAGCTTATGCTAGCAATAATTCAACCTAGGGTTCATATTTGGAAAAATACCCATAGGTAAAATTTGTGTATTTTGGTGTTTTATGATACAATATTGAGGTTTTAAATTATGTTAGACAACTTGTGCTACTCGGTTTTAAGTGAAAACGAGCAAAAGGGCTTAATCGGTAAAAATACCTAATAGTCATAAGTATATGTTAGAGTGAGAATTTGATGTTGCCATAGAAGGGAAAACTGATCATCATGTGATAAAACATAAGAATAAGGGATGAAGTTTAATTCCCGAGCCTAGGGGCAAAAGTGTAAATATGCAAAAGTTTAGGGGCAAAATTGTAATTTTTCCAAAGTTTGAGTTAAGGACTGTTTTGAATAGTACATTAATTAAATAAGTAAAATATGATGTTTTAGATCCCGAAAAACGAGATTTGAACCTAGAATGAAAGAAAAATCGAAAATTGGGAAAGTTGGTAAAATGGCCGTTTTAATATCAAGGTAAGTTCATATGTATAATAAGCATTAATTTATGCATGTTTCAATGTAAAATTGATATATTTACTATGATCTCCGAGGTGTTGAAAGTATGTAAGTTGGTATGATAATGATACAACAATAATGCTGTAATTTATATTTGAAAGTTAAATTTAGTGAATTAATTGAATTATGTTAAATTAAATGATTATGTTGCCAAGTTTATGAATTGATTTAAAAATATGTCTATGGTACATGAAGTGCATTGAATTATCATACATAAATGTGATTTCTATGATTATGGATATTATGGGAAATTGTAAGTTCATATGAGTTTTAATAAGACAATGTGTAATTTAATGTTATTGCGTTGATATTAAATGAGATGTAAGTTTATATGTAAGTAATACATCACTATTACTTGTATTATGATATTTTATAAAAATATTGGAAATATGTTTGTGGATAATTACATGATTGGTGAAATTGTTGGAAAAGAGAGAGAAATCCCGGTTGAACCTTCGGAAAGATTGGACGATACAGATGGTATGTAGCTAGGTCACATGTATAGTGCTGAGTGCACATCATGTGTACAAGAGAGCTACAAGACATTATGATGTAGCTAGGTCGCATGGGTGATACTATGTGTACACCATGTAGACAAGAGAGCTACGGGATATATGTAGCTAGGTCACATGCGTGGTTCCAAGTGAAGGACACCATGTAGACAAGAGAGCTACGAGATAAACTGGCTAGGTCACATGGGTGGTACTATGTGTTCACCATGTGTACAAGAGAGCCGAACTATATGATGGGTGGAGCTATGTGCTGAAACCATCGAGTATCGAGGATTGATCCGAAGTGTTCAACGGGAGACTCTCTATGTATTGCTTTGTGAGTTTTGTGATGAATAAGTGCAGGAACTTGGTTATGTGAATGATGTGTTCATTAAGTGACCAGGATGTGGTAAGGTTATAAACAAGTAAGATATACATGAGGATGATTTTATGGTGACCTTGTGATCATGGGCCTATACTTGTGATGTATGAAATGTGGTGAAAATGATTTGTGATATGTATGTTAAAATGAGGTTAATACAAAGAAAGTGTGAAATAGTGAATTAGCAATAAAACTGTTTTGGACAGTAGCAGTGACATAATTTTGAAAAATCACCAAAAATAGTATAAATTGAATTAGAGACTGAATGAGATATCAAATTAAATATTAATGAGTCTATTTTCATATAAAAGAAACATAGAAAGCAAAGGAGTTCTATATTTTCAGATATTTATGTTTTTGTGAGACTGATTCAGAATGATTACGTGATCCCCTGTTCTGACTTTGGAAAATCACAAAAATTTGGAGAAAAATAATTAGAGGCTCAAAATTATATTTTTAAAATCCATAATGAGTCTATTTTCAAGATAAATCAACAAGAACATTATCCGAGTTCTGTACTGTGAGATAATTATTTTTTAGTGAAGAGAGGTCAGAACTGTCAGAAAGTGAAATAGGGGAAATTTTAATGAAAAACTGTACTAATTGGCTAAACCAAAAATTATGAAAATTTTATGGTGGAAATATATGTGAGTCTAGTTTCAGAAGAAATTTACGGATCTTAATTTGGAGCTCTATAGCTCAAATTATAAATAATTAAGTGACTATGACTCGTGTGGACAGTTTGATGTGAACATTTATTAGTAAATTGTGAAATCGTACTCACAAGAATGCTATATACATTAAGGATGTGGAATGGAGAGGAGGAGGAGGAAAATAAATATATGTGGAATACATGGAAACTATGGTATATGAAATATTGATATAATGAAATAAATGATATGTGTTTGTAAGAAAACAAAAAGAGAATGTTATGTATCATGACATGTATATATACATATATATATGACTAGTCTCAATGTAATGCTTGTTGGGTATGGAATTGAATTGAAATGTTTCAGCCAAACATGTTATTCTGCGCATCTGAATCGTGGTATTTTATAAAGATATGATCTAGCTTTAAATATGAATGCTTGATGATTAAGCTGAAGATATTTGGTAAGATGATAATCTTGGTATAAATGTATAAGTGGTACTATAATAAACAAGGTAAAATGAGTATGAGAGACACATGTATGATGACATACAAATGCTATGTTTGTGGTTTAATTGAGGATGTTTAATCATTAAATGAATACCATGTTATATGCTTTTGATTTTGTATAAGTGTGTAAGAGATCAAGGTTGACCAAAGCTTGGAAAATAGCCTAGGTATATTCCACACAGGCAGAGACACGACCATGTGTCTCAGCCGTGTATGGAACACGACTTTGGGACACGGGCGTGTGGAGCCTTAAAGCATGAAATTTTCAAGATTTTTGGAAGTTCCCAGTTTAGTCCCAAACCCTTTCTAAAGTATGTTTTGGGCTCTGTAGACTCAAATAAGGGACTATGTGTAAGAGAATGAACGCTTTGAAATATGAATAAAATTTTATGGCTCGTATTTTAGTTTAATGTTTGTATGTTTGTCTGGTAACGCCTCGTACCTTAGCCCGACCTCGGATACGGGTAAGGGGTGTTACATTTAGTGGTGTCAGAGCAGGTTTAGTCGATTCTCGGACTAACATAGCAAGTGTAAGAGTTTAGTTATACATGCCACAAATATATGATAGTGTGATGTCTCCCGACACTAATAAGGACTATTTTGTTTAAAATGAAATATTCTCCAACCGAGCTACATCTGACCATTTGATAGCGATATTGAAGTATTTGAATAAAGTGTAGCTATGATGTGTTAAACTCGGAATGGGTGGCCACTACGAATTCCCTCACAGCTCCAAGCCCACTATGGTTGGGGATTTCCTGCGTGGATGAAAATAAAAGGGGTGAGTTTGGGGAAACTCAGTGTGTAAGGAAAACCCATTCAAAGCCCAAGTCAGCTCAAGCCTATTGGGCCTAAGCCCATTCAGGCAACAGTGGTACTGGACCAGAGCCCTTTTCAGATTACAATAAACTGGGCCTTAGCCCCTTATTCAGATAACAGTATGGCCCATAAGTCCATTTTAAAATACATGCAACATCAATAACATATGCAGGCCCATTTGGGGAGACTACTCAATCCACCAATCACTACACTCCACCCGTACCAGCCCTACACTCCATGTGGGGAATAGCTCAACCCATCGAGCCCAACACTCCACAGTTGCAGCCTTGCTGCTTAGTTAACAGTAAATTGAGGCAAAGCCTCCAGTACATGGACAAGCCACTTTCAGTACTTCCTCTGTCAATATCCCAATCCCATGCATCAGATAATAACAACATGGCATGCAGTAAATAACATCAGTCAAACATGCATTTAGGTCAATTTAACCCTAGAGGTATTTGGTAATTTATCTACTAGGGGTAAAACTATAAATTTTCCACTTTTTAAAGGTATTTCAGTAATTTATCTATTTTAGGGTTTTTCATGCATATTCCTACTTTTCACGTACTAACAGAATCACGTACCGAGGGTTCTTACCGAATTGGGCCCGTTGGCCCGTCATTCCAATTATGGCCCATTAAGCCCAAAAATATCGAGGGCACAGAAATCATGCACTTTGCAGTCCAAATTTTGCAGCTTACCAAAAACATTAATCGATTTACCTCACGAGCATTCGCACACTGGCAAATCTACAAAATACCGGTTTTCGGCATTTCGGCTTTTTGACTTTTGCCGATCCAGACTAAGAAAGAGGGTGTTAGTTACACACCTGTTTGCGACGATATGCTGACGAGATCCACACACGAACTGCCTACAATTGGATTACTAACACATTAATCTAGCTATTCAAATACAAACTACGTATTAACCCCTTACAATATTCGGCCAACCACACCTACAGATCATAGTAAGCTTATAAGAAATCAATAAGCAACTCATTAACAAATTTTTGTCAATGTTTACCACATAATCATAATTTCAGTGCAAGCTGTCTTCCTGAGCAACAGTCACTAAATCATTTATAACTAGAGCTACAAAACTCCAAATCAAGAGATGTTAATTTTCCCTGAAAATAGACTCATATATCTTCTATCCATAAAATTTTCATAATTTTTAGTTTGGCCAATCAATACCAGATTTTTCTTAAAGTTTCCCATGTTTCACTGTTTGACTAATCTGACCACTCTTGATTACGAATAAAATTTCTCATTGTACAGAATTCAAAATATGTTCTCGTTTATTTAATTTGAAACTAGACTCATTAAGATTTAATTACATAATTTATTCACCTTCTAACTCATCTCTCACAATTTATGGTGATTTTCCAAAGTCACATTGCTGCTGCTGTCCCAAGCAGATTTATTACCAAATCACTCTTTCACACATAACTTGCATGCATGTTATTTAAACATGTATATCACCAATCAATCATCACATATCTATGAGTTTACTTAAGTATAGTCTCCATTTCATCATTTTAAAGCACAACATGTTTGCCAATTTTCCCCTTAGCATCTAAGGCACATGCATGCTCATTTGTTTGGCTCAACTTCACCTATCTTCCATTTTTCATCAAAAGAGCATGAAACAACAACCATTTCCTTCATTTTAATTCATGACCAAATGCTCACAACACAACCAAAAACCAAAATATGCTTCAAGAGTTAAGGAAGAATCAAGAATAACTCATGAACATCAAGATAGAAGCAAACTACCATGAACTTACCTTCAATTTTCTTCCCCAAGTGACCGAACATTCAAGAGCTTTCTCCTCTCCTTTCTCTTCTCTAACTTTAGGCTATGATGAACAAAGATGGACAAAACTTTGTTCTTTTCACCCCTTTTTCTTTTAATAAAATTTCATATTTCATCCATTTAATTCTTTAATACAAAAGACATGAAATGCCCATCATGGAACATTTACCTAAACCATTATCATGGAACATTTACCTAACCCATTATCATGGAATATTTACCTAATCCATTATCATGGAACATTTACCTAACCCATTATCAATTTGCACCATGCATTATGGATATCAAGTGCTCATATTGTCTACAACAACATGATGGCTGGCCACTTCATGTAAAATGGGAGGTTTGTCATGCAAATCCTCCTATTTTGCACTCCTATTTATTTGGCCACTTCAATTTAGCCTATAGCATTTTCAAACATTTTCACATAGATTCTATTTCATAATTTCACCCCCTTGTTCTTATGGAACAAAAATTAACCAAAATTGCCAGGTTCTATCTTAAGCTTGGGCCTTCTAGAGGCCCACTAACATAATTAAACCTATGCCAACATTCACAGAATTCCTAAAAATTGGGGCGTTACAAAACGAGACCAGGAAACTTACCCAATTAAGCCTTGAAAGTTTCTTCTCTCTCTGCTGGGATTTCCATATAATTTTGGGGTTGAAGATGACAAAATAAGATGTTATTTCTTCTTATCATCTTTTAATTAATTAATTTTTCAATTTTCAATTTAGTCCCTGCTCTTTTCTAATTTTTCCATGGATGAGTCACCAAAAAAATCTACATGCTTTTCTTTAATGGCCTAATTACCATGTAAGGACCTCTAGTTTTGAATTCCATAGTTATTTAATCCTTATAGCTACAAGAATTCAACTTTCGCATTTTATGCGATTTAGTCCTTCTCGTAATTAAACATTTAATCGATAAAATTTTCGTATCAAAAATTTCACATGACATGTCTATCATAATATGGACCCTATAATAAAATAAAAATAAACTTTATTTTCGGGTTGGATTTGTGTTCCGGAAACCACTGTTCCGATCTCACTGAAAAATAGGCTGTTACAATGGAGGAATCTAAAGTATTTTTAGGTGTATTTCTTGGATTTTATGGATGTTTAATGATTGGCATAATGCCAAAAATAGCCCTTAATGTTTGGCCGTTTTGTCACTTTGGTCCTTTAACTTTTTTTGGATCACTTTCACGCCTAATGTTTTTTTTTGTCAATTTGGTCTATTTTTAATGGACATGCTGACATGGTTGTTAGTTGACTAACAGTCAACATTAATAGCTGACATGGTGGTCCAAGTGTAATTAAATGTTTATGTGCCAGTATTTTGTCTTATATGCCACATTATCAAATGATTTTGAAATTATTAAAATTATTATATTAAAATATATTTTTAATGTTTATTTTAAATCATCATCATAATAATCACCGTCTATTCAATCAATCTTATTTTTCCCTTCCATCTGATTTTTTAAGACAAAAAAATCAAATCTTCTTCTCCATTGATTGTTATCTCAAAAACAATTGAACCCAATGACCTGAAAAATGAAAACCCATAATTTTAAAGACAAAAAAATGCCTTCTTCTCTATTAATTCTTATATTAGATTTAGGGTTTTTTATTAAAAACCCATAATTTGGGGACAAAGATTTAGGATTTTTTATTTCATCTAGGGGAAAAGAATAGGATTTTTATTAGCTTTAATCACTTCTTCTTTTACTTTTATTGTTGTTCCTTTCGATACTTAAGAATTGGGTAGGAAACTCGTTCATCATTTGAATTGCGGTTGTCTTCTTTGTTCCACTTGTATTTTCTTATTTTGTTTTCTCTGCCTTCGCTGTATTTCTTGGTCTCTTATCCACAGTGATTCCTCAATGCATTGGGGAAATGGGTATTGAGTTTGGGTTTTTTGAAGAGGTTTTAGAGGGGAAGCTTGAAAAGAAGAGGCTTGAAGAGCTTCCATGATTGTGGAAACTAGGGAAAGTGTTTAAGGCAATAATAACAAAGTGAGACTAAGCAACCAATAAAAATGAAACCTTTACTATATATATAGTCGGAGCCTTAAATCTAGATTGTGGAACTACTTTAAGGGCCGCTTCAAACCTGTTTCAAAAACCTAGGTTTTTAAGTTTGATTTTTAAAAATTTCAGATTTTATGGAAGAAAATGGGCAGTAGATTTTTGGAGGATGAATGTATTTTAGGGAAGAAACAATAGGGAAGAAGATCGAAGACAACAACGATGATGGTGAATAATGGAAAGAAACTGTGGGGGAGAAGAAACTGGGAAAGAAGAACAATGGAAATAAATGTTAAAAAAATATTTTAATATAATAATTTTAATAATTTTATATTTCAAAAAAATAATTTAATAATTTAAATTAATTTTATATTTTAAAAAATAATTTTAATAATTTTAATAATTTTAAAATCTTTTGCTCACGTGGCATATAGGAAAAATAGTGCCATGTCAGCATTTAATTACATTTGGACCGCCATGTCAACAATTAATGTTTACTATTAGTCAACTAATGACACATCAGCATGTCTGTTAAAAACAAACCAATTTGACCAAAAAAACGTTAGGAGTGAAAGTGACCCAAAAAAAAAATGTTAAGAGCAAAAGTGACCAAACAACCAAACGTTAGGGGCTATTTTTGACATTATGCCTTAATAATTTGGAAAGTGATAAGAGTCAAATGAATTTAGGTTTGCAAAGAAAATTGAATGGAAGAGTTGGGAGAACAAAGGGACGACAATAACAAGTTATAGAGAAGAACTAACATGAAAATAAAACTATTAATACGGGTTTTTAAGTTGGATTTTAAAGTCTGGTCTAATTGCCTTTTAAAAACTCTAAGTCAAACTTTTACAAATCACTCATATTTTCAAAATTCATGGTATTTAAAACTTATTTTCCAAATTTGATTTAATTTTCAAAAAACCATAATCGAAAATATTACTAATATACCATGTAACAAAATTTCTAAATTACCCCTAAAATTCTTAGACCCTATTTTGGGGTGTTACAATTCTCCCTCTCTAAAAAGAATTTCATCCTCAAAATTTACCTATTAACACGTCACTTGCTTAATTACAAAATGTGCTACTTCTACTTTTAAACTAACTTTCACACTTTTGATGCGCACTCTGGTACCTATTCTCCCTATCTTCCTACCGCTTTCCTTGATGATTCTATACACTACCACGAACTATTCTATGGTAACGTTGCTAACAGTCTCCTCTATTCACTACGACACTCTCGTCTAGAGCACTCGTAATTGATGTTCCTAATTCTATAGTCTCTATCGAGATTCTCCACTTATTAGCTAATACACTAAAAACATACAAATACATTCGCACTCAAATTAACATGTCTACGAGGTATATAAAATATAATCTAACATACACAAAAGAAACCAAAGGTGTTAGTGGAAGGGAAATGATCCAAGTCAGGTTCCTGTCAGAAAATTTTAGGATTAAGATAATGTGTTCCCATTTGTAACAACCTATTTTTGAGTCAAATTGGAATAGTGGTTTTGAGACCACAAATACGAAGTAAAAATATTTATTTTATTATTTTAGTAAGGTTTAAAGTATGATATAATTATTATGTGAAAGTTTTGTAAAGAAATTTTACTGTTTAAATGCTTAATTTGGTTAAAAGGACTTAATCGTGTAAAGTGTAAAACTTGTGTGCTATTAGTTAAATCCATCTATTGGCTATTGCTTATTAATTAAAGGTCCTTATTATGAAATTAGACCATGTATAATGAAGACAGACATGTATAGACATATATTAAGCATGTTTTTAATGTATTAATAAAGGTTAAATTAGTAAAATGCAAAATAAGTAAAGATTTAATAAAACAAAAGCCATATTATCATCATTTTTCTTCTTCATAACCGATTAACAAAAGAAAAATAAGCCAAAGAAGAGATATTAGGGTTAGGCACACATTTGGCTTAATTAAGGTACGATTTGAGCTTGATTTTTGATATTTTTACGTTTTGAGATCGTTGCTGTGTATTCTAGCTAGCCCATGCCTTAATTTTTGAATCTATTCATGATTTTGAAAAGTGCCATTGTTGATTAATTGAGTTCTTTGATGTTTAATGATAGATTATGAAGCTTATGATAGTTAAACTAGTTCCGTAAAGTGATTTTTGACAAAAATGTCAAACAAGGATTAAATTGAGAAAATGTAAAATTATGTGGTAAAAAAGTGTGAAATAATGAAAGATATAGGCTGCTAGGAGTCCCTATGAAATTCGGCTACTATCGGTTATAGCCTAATTGTGTAATTTTGCATTTTTATGTGTTAAGGACTAAATTGCAAAGTGGTCAAAAGTCTAAGGGTAAAATTGTAATTTAGCCAAAATGAATGTTTTAGGCTAAATTGAATTGAATGAAAGTTTGATAGAGTTAATTTGATATTATATAGATCAAGATAAGTAAATACCGAAACTAGATCGGGGAAAACCAAAAAGTGGATGAATAGCTGATAGTTTTATCCGAGGATACGAGGTAAGTTCTTATAATTAGAATCGAACTTATATAATTGTAAATATTTGAAATGAATTTTTGTAATTGAGTAATTGATATACTTGAAATTTGTAAATGCCTTATCAATATAATCTATTGGTTATTGAGCCCCGTTTGAACAGAATGAATTCATAGGATACGAGTGACATGTCACTAGGGTTATCATTTTGGTCGAGCTCCTGCATTTATTGCGGATTCACCACAACTCGTTTGATCTTACCAATATATCAGGTTGTATGAGCTTACTATTTTCAACTCATTGGAGCTTACTGTTTTAGTTCGTATGAGCTTACTGTTAAGCTTGATAGAGCTTACCGTTTTATCTCAATAGAGCTTACTGTTCATCAGCTCAGGAGGAGCTTACTGATCATGGCTCGAAAGAGCATAAATGATAATGAATTGACGGATTACTGATGTTATTCACCCGAGTATCCTTTGAATTTCTAATAGGTTCAACGGGCACAAATACTATTTTTATGGATGAGCTACGGTTTATAAATGTTATTAATGTTATATATGACATATGAATTTGGAATGATGCAAAGTATTGTATTAATGGATGGTTTCATGTATGTTTACAATGACTAACATGTGATGACTACTTGTGATTAGGTGTTTTTTAATTGAATTGGTTGCACTTTAAGTATTGCTTTGATTATGTATAATGGTAAGTTTATTTTTGATTTATACGGGCTTATTAAGCTATAAGCTTACTCTGTTTCTTTTTCTATGTTTTATAGAGGTTCGATAGCTCACTCGTTTAGGACAAGTTAGACTATCCAATTTCTAATCGGTACTTTTAAACTTGTTAAAATATGTAAATATGGCATGTATAGGCCAGTTTAAATGGTGTTAGTTATGGTCACTTGAAAAGTATGCTTTTGGTATATATATTGTGTATGAGCTAAGCCATGTGATTTTCCTTATTTGGTATCATCTTTAGTTGTCTATAAGTATTTAATTATGGTATTTTTTGACAAAGAATTGATGGAATGAAAATGTGCAAATGATGTTTTGATATGTATTTGGTATATGAATGGATTATGCATGATGTTGATCAGGTAATTGAGTATGTAAATGTTAGGTTTGATGTAGCAAATAATATGCATTGAAATGGTTATTAAAGTTGCCAATTGAGTTATGAAATGTAGTCATTTATACTTGTGAAAGCTTGTGTGTATAGGGTGGAAAATATGGCTTTGCAAGTAGCCTATTTTTGTCCACACGGGCAGGGACACGGGCGTGTGTCTCAACCACATATGTGACACGCGGTCATGTTACACGGTCGTGTGTCCTTTGATCTTAAAATGATATGGAAGTCATTATGCTTCACACGGCCTCAGACACGGGCGTGTGACCGGCCGTGTGGTACAAGTCAATATACCCTACAGTTTTGGCATGACCTGATACGCGGGCATCTGTGGCCATTTCGAAGGGCAAACGGGCTAGACACACAGGCGTGTGGTTGCCCGTGTGACCCAAGTCAGTATCCTCTCCAATTTTCACATGGCCTAACACACAGGCGTGTCTTCGGCCATGTGACACAAGTCAGTATGTATGCCCTGTTTCCATACGATATAAGACACGGGCATGTCTATTTGTAACACCCATTACCCGAGTCTGAGGTCGGGACTAAGTACTAGGCATTACGAAACTTAAACACATGCATTCCAACATTTACAAATCATAAAAACTTGATTAAATTTAAAACTTTTCAAACTTTGTCTAGAATTCCTTATTACGGGCTTACGGGGCCCAAACCAAGCATTAAGGACGATTCGAAACCAAACTGGGTCCTTTAGAGAACTCTGGAAATTAATTCTTAAAACAGGGGTGTAACACCCCAAACCCGGCCCAGACGTTATGGCCAGATCTGATGTGTCACATGGACTTACGACTTAGTATGCATTCGTTGGTTTAAGTGATGGGGTGGTCTTTGTAAAAACAGCGGTTGAATGAAAAGCCGGTTTATCAATCTTTAGTCTATCCATTTGTTGTGCTTGTTAAGTCTTGAAAACGTTCATTAATTTTGAAAACCCACGCAGCCTAACACTAGCAGTTTCGTCATAGTATAAATATAATCAGAAAATAAAACCATAGTAGAAAAAAGAAATTTAAATAGCGGCCTTATTACAACTTAAAACCCAAAATTAAATCAGAATATAAAAATAATAAAAATAAACTAACTTAGAAAAACCAACTTTGCAGATGATGTAGCCACTCCGAATCCCTCACAGCTCCAAGCCCACTATGGTTGGGGATTTCCTGCAGAGATGAAAATAAAGGGTGAGTTCGGTAAACTCAGTGTGTAACATAACCCAACCATAGCCCAAAACAGATCAAACCTCAGAGTCAGACTTATCTGGGCCTTGGCCCAGTACAGAAATCAGAATGAAACCCATAGGCCCATAGCAGATACAGAACAAATATATCATGAATGCAGAAATCCCAACCCAGAGCCATCCATAATACCCCCGTACCAGCCTTACACCATGTGGGGAGACTACTCGACCCACCCAACCGCTACACACCACAGAGATTGCAGCGACGCTGGCAGATATTGTGACGAAGTCACCAGATATATATATATTGTGGCTAGGCCACCAGAACAGATATATATATGTGGCGAAGCCACCAGATTGCAGCGAGGCTGCCAGCACGCTTCCTCCATCAATATAAACCCATGTCCCATGCAACATAAATAATATGTCATGGCATACGTATACAGAAACAGAACATCATGCTTTTCAGAAAAAATAACCCTAGGGGTAAAATCGTAATTTTGCATGCATAAGGGTATTTCAGTAATTATTACCTATTGCTAAGGTTTCTTGCTCATTCTAACGTTTACCAAGTAATCAGAAGTATTTACCTCGTTTTTTACCAAAGTGGGCCCTTTGGCCCATTGGCCTGTTTTCGGCCCATTAAGCCCAAAACCGTTGTGCACGAAAATGCACACTCTGCACTCTAATCATTCAAATGCACCATATTCATTAACAACTATCTCACAAGCGCTCGCACGCTCGCGAGTTCACAAAATACCAACGTTTCAGTATTTCAGCTTTTACCGATTCAGTCTAAGGGAGGGTGTCGTTTACACACCTGGTTGATGACGATTAACGACAATATCTCCCACGCGATAATCCTACAATCGATCACTAACACATTAGACTTACGAATTAATGATAACTAACATAAATTCACATCAACTAACCCAATCATCACACAAGTTAGTCATTTACGCACGAGGGGCAAAATAGTCATTTAACACCCTAGGGCCAAAATGGTAATTTTACCCCACAAAGGTATCTCGGTAATTCTACCCTACAGGGGTATTTCGGTATTTCTACCCTACAAGGGTATTTTGGTAATTCTATCTTACAGGGGTATTTCGGTAATTCTACCCTACAGGGGTATTTCAATAATTCTACCCTACAGGGGTATTTCGGTAATTCTACAACTTAACCAATTGGGCCTACGGACCTATTGGGACCACATGGCCCATTTCAGCCCATCGCGGCCCGAAATAGCCGTCCTACTGTTAGAGTAATGAGGAATACACACCTGTTAGGAGACTGCAGTTAATTCGCGCTCCAAGCACTCTTAGCTGACGCCCAACTCAAATGAACACGTCACAAAGCGAAAGGGATCAGCCAAGAAGGGTATGCCTACCCTCCTCATGGTTTGCTCTATTTAAAGCCAGCTCTCCATCTACTCTTATGTTAGCTTCCCGATGTGGGATCCCTCCATCACCAGAGTTTAAAGCAACACCAACTCTTGCTGCCCCGACATAGCAAAATAATCAACCTTTGCGTGCCAAGGGATTCGAACCAAAGTCCTCTCACATGCCAACTCACGCAACCACCACTAGGCCATCAACTCATTTGTGTCATAAATCCAGCACATTAAACTTTAAAGCGCACTTACTTACTTCCAGATTTATTGAAAAGAAAAACCAAAATATATTGCAAGAGCCAAGACTTGAACTTTGGACCCCTTGCTTCCTCTATGGCGTCACTTCCTTGTCCCCTAAGTGGCGCCACCTTGCCACTACACCACACTCCTTTTTGTGTCATCTTTTACCCCTTTACTCTTAAAAGCCTAAATGCCAATTGCATCACCTGTTCATAAAATTAAAATTCCGAAGACTACCACGGATTTAACTTAAGTTTGGACCTTCCAAAGGCCCACTAACCTACTAAAATATATATATTAACCAACTAGAACACACACAAATTTTAAAAATTGAAACACAGAAAACACGAAAATTGGGGCATTACAAGGGGCAAACGCCCGTGTGGAAGGGGCGACACGCCCGTATGGCCTTCTTGACATTGCTGTGTTAAAGGCCCGTACAGTTCACACGGCCTAAACACTTCGAGACACAATCGTGTCCCTAACTCGTGTGGAATTAATTCCTAATTCGAACCTACAAGGGTTTTCACACTGCCTGGCACACGCCTATGTCCATGGCTCGTGTCCCTCACACGGCCATGACACGTCCATGTCCAAAAACCTTGACATTCTATTTCTGACATCAGCAACCATTTAGGGGCACACGGCCGTGTTAGGCCGTGTGGTGAATTTAATTCCACATTTAAGGTGCAGACTTCACACGGCTGAGACACACATCCGTGTCTTTGCCCGTGTGTTTACTACTATGCATATTGACTTGAAATTTTAAGGTGCAGGGGACACATGGCAAGACAACACGCCCATGGGGTTGACTGTGTGTCGTACACGACCTAGAACACACTCGTGTGTCTACCCGTATGGACAAAACAAGGCTGTCTACCAAGCCTTTTTTCCACCTTTACTTGCACCAACCTATACAACAACAAATATCTCAAATTCACATAGCAATATAAGACTAAATCAACCACAACATGACAATTAAATGCAAACCTCATAACACTCTTACAACCAAACATGCACTTGATCATTCATACATTTTAGTCATCCAGGGACGCATCATCATTTGCAATTATCAATAATGAATATTAACCATTAACTATGGCCTTATACAAAAAGAAGGTTTTCATCCTAAGCCAACACAATTGGTTATCTTAACAATACGACACATAACAAAAAGACTCAATCCCTATACATACTATACTCAAGATAATAAAACTAACTATACCGAAAGCTTCAAGTGATAGTGTGAGTGACGCCTCCTACGTTCTTTGATCCACGGGCTAATTTCACGGCACTACAAGAAAATGAAAAGGAAAAGGCTAAGCACAAAGCTTAGTAAGTTGCTTGTAAATATCAAAATAACAACCATGTTACCACATGTGAACATACTCCCAATATATCATAACTCGCACAAAGAGTAAATGTTCATAACACAACTTACTCAAGTTCATTCCTTATGATTCATACAAAAAAAAATAGAGTTCACATAACATCAATTTCATATAAGTACCTGTACCACTCACAACAAGGTCATAAGCGCTATCATTTTGACATAAACTGTAAATTTCCCGTTGAACCATTTGGAATACTACAGGATAATCACTAAGTCTCAAACATAGGGTGCAATTCTGATGCCATGCTCCAAACATGGTCTTACACTGGCTCTCACATCTAAGTCGATGCCATGTCCCAAACAGGTCTTACACTGACTTGCATACGTCGAGGTCAATGCCATGTCCCAGACAGGTCTTACACTAGCTCTCACTTATCTGTGTCAATGCCATGTCCTAGACAGGTCTTACACTAACAGACCTCAAGCCGTTGCCATGTCTCAGACAGGTCTTACACTAGCTTGCATATCTTGAGGCCGATGTCGTGTCCCAGACAGGTCTTACACTAGTACACACATCACCCAAATGTCATGGCTTGGATATCCAAATTATTTCTAAGGTTCAACCGCAAGTCTCTATTGCATCGATTCTCATCATGCACATTCATAGTAATAGTCCACAATTTATGCCATATTAATTATACAATACATAAATACATACAAGTTACATTATTTACGTACAACTTACCTCAGTACACAAAATGTAGGCGACTAATTGTATTCAATCCGCTTGCTTAGCTTTTCCCTAGTCTAGGTCCGGATTGCATATTTCTTGATCTCTAATAATAAAATTTCACCCATTTAATCATCACATTAATAAAAACATACTACAATTTACACTTCAGCAAAAAGACCGTTTTGCTCTTAGACTTTACAAAAATTACAATTTTTCCCTTAAGCTCGTAAATCAATTTTTATCAAGTTTCCTCATTAACCAAGCCTAGATGAACTCTTTTTATACCTATATCAACTCAAAATTTCAAACATTTCACACAATTACCACCTATTTTACAAGCTTTACAAAATAACCCATTTAGGTGTTTTCATGAAAACCTTTTTCACAAAAGTTATTTATTTAACAACCATGATTCATTTTCTTCATGAAAATTCAGAAAACAACATGAACACTCTCATGGAAAATCCCTAGTCTCTCAACCAATTTGCAAAATAGTCCCCACATTCGTTAGCTTAAGCTATAAGGGTTCCAAAAGTACAAAAATCATTAAAAAAGACCACCAAAATCACTTACTTGCAAGGGTGAAGAGTTGCTGAAATTTCAAGCTTCCAAAAACCTTATTTTGCTAAAAATTTTGGTGAAGATGAGGAAGACGAAAGGTGATATCCTTTTCTCTTTATTTTATTTTAAGTTAAATTAGTCACCAAATTTCACCTAACCTTTGACCATTTTATTTTCTTTGTCTCTATGGCCGACCACCCTTATTAGAATGGGTCTATTTGACCTTTAAAAATCATGAATTATTATTCTCTAGCTATTTAACACCATTTTCTAGGAAAACAAAACTTTTTCCCTTTATGCGATTTAGTCCTTTTCGCAATTAAGCTCACAATCGCTAAAATTGATTCACCAAAATTTTCATGCCATCATATAATCATGCTACAACACATAAAATGATATTATAATTTCTCTAACCTCAGGTTAGTGGTTTCGAAACCACTATCCTGACTAGGCCCAAAATCGAGGTGTTACAATTCTCACCCTTAGGGATTATAGTCCCTGAAAATCTTACTGGCGAAAGGATTCGAGTATTGGTCTCTCATAGTCTCCTACGGTTCCCATGTGGCTTCTTCGACTCCATGTCTATGCCACAAAACTTTGATGAGTGCTACACTCTTGTTCCTCAATTGCTTAACCTCTCGAGCTAAAATCTTAACCGGCTCTTCATCATAAGTCATATCTGAACGACTCTCAACCTCTACTGACAAAAGAACGTACGAAGGATCCAAACGATAACGGCGCAACATCGACACATGAAAAACATTTTGGATCTTCTCTAACTCAGATGGAAAGGCAAGTCGATATGCTACCGATCCAATTTTCTCAGTCACCTTATAAGGTCCAATAAACCACGGACTTAATTTTCCTTTCTTACCAAATTGGAGAACTTTCTTCCATGGGGACACTTTTAGAAATACCTTATCACTGACTTGAAACTCAATTTCTTTTTGTTTTAAATCAGCATAGGATTTCTGTCTATCCGAAGCCCCTTTCAAGCAATCTCGAATCACCTTTACTTTTTCTCATGTTTCTCTGACTAAGTCGACCCCATGAACCTGACCCTCTCTAAGTTCAGTCCAATATAAGGGCGTTCAACACTTACGTCCATACAAAGACTCATAAGGCGCCATGTTTAGACTTGACTGATAACTATTGTTGTAGGGAATTCGACCAGTGGTAAATACCTTTCCCAACTACCTTGAAACTCGAGAATACAACACCGTAACATGTCTTCTAGAATCTGAATTACTCTTTTTGACTGACCATCGATTTGTGGGTGACAAGCAATGCTAAAATTTAATTTCATCCCTAACGCCTCTTGTAACTTCTTCCAGAACCGTGAGGTAATTCACGAATCTCTATCCAAAATAATTAGCAAATTTCTCCAGGGAGTAGTTGGCACGCGTCGGTATAAAATTTGCTGACTTTGTAAGCCTATCAACAACAACCCAAACGACATCCTTTTTTCTTTGGTGTTAAAGGCATCCCTGACACAAAATCCATGGCTACCCAGTCCCATTTCCACTCGGGAATCATTACGGGTTGAAGCAAACCCGAAGGTACTTGGTGTTCAGCTTTTACTTGCTGATAAACTAGACACCTAGGAACGAACTCTGAAATGTCTTTTTTCATTCCCAACCACCAATACATTTCCTTCTAGTCATTATATATTTTAACACTACCCGAATGGATAGATAATAAACCACTATGTGCCTTGTGTAAAATCCTTAGAATAAGCTCACCGTCTTTAGGTACACATACCCTATCTCGGAACATCAAACAGCCATTAGTACCAATCCAAAAGTCCAATTTATTGTTCGTCTTTCCCTGAGTCATTTTAGCTTGTAAATCCTTATCACCTTTCTGAGCTTCACAAATCTCTTGTAGGAACGTTGGTCTAGCTCTTAATTCTGCCAAAACTGAACCATTATCAGCCACAGACAATTGAGTATTCATGGCTCTCAAGGTGAATAATGACTTTTTACTCAGAGCGTCAGCGACTACATTTGCCTTTCTCGAGTGGTAGTCAATTATCAACTTATAGTATTTTATCAACTCTAACCATCATCATTGTTGTAAGTTCAACTCCTTTTAAGTCATCAAATACTTGACACTTTTATGGTTGGTGAACACTCGACATTTTTCACCATACAAATGGTGTCTCTATATTTTTAATGCGAACATGATAACGGCCAACCTTAAATTGTGCGTCAGGTAGTTTTTCTCGTGTGGCTTCAACTGTGTCGAGGCATAGGCTAAAACCTTAACTTCTTGTATGAGCACGTACCCCAATCTATTGAAGGAGGCATCACTATATACCACAAATTCCTTTCCCGATTTCGGTTGTACTAAAACTAGGGCTTTAGTCAATAAAGCCCTTAATGTCTCAAAACTCAGTCGGCACTTATCTGTCCATTTGAACTCGACCTCTTTTTGTAGCAACCTCGTCATTAGAGTAGCTATCATAGAGAATCCTTTAACGAATTGTCGATAGTACCCCATTAAGCCTAGGAAGCTTCTAATCTTTCATACATTACTCGGCAGTTTTCGCTCAACAATAGCCGAGATCTTAGTCGGATCAACTCTAATTCCATCACCCGATACAATGTGTCCTAGGAATCTGACCTTTCAGAGCCAAAACTCACTTTTACTAAACTTGGCATACAACTGCTTATCCCTTAAGGTCTACCAAATAGTTCTCTAATACTCCGCGTACTCTCTTTCATCATAGGAATAAATTAATATGTCATCGATAAAGACCACAATGACTTATCTAAATACGGTCAGAAAATGCGGTTCATTAAGTCCATGAACACTGCAGAGGCATTTGTTAAACCAAATGGCATGACAAGAAACTCATAATGACCATACCTTGTCTGAAAAGCAGTTTTCGGCACATCTTCCTCCTTTACTCTAAGCTGATAATAACCGGACCTCAGGTCAATCTTTGAAAACACAGTGGCTTCTTTTAATTGGTCAAATAGATTGTCGATTCTTGGTAAAGGATACTTGTTCTTCATAGTCACCTTGTTGAGCTATCTGTAGTCTATACATAACCTCATCGACCCGTCTTTCTTTTTCACAAAAAGTACCAGAGCACCCCATGTAGAATAGCTCAGTCTCCTAAAACGCTTATCTGTTAACTCTTGCACCTGTACTTTCAACTCCTTTAACTCCGTCGGAGCCATCCTATATGGAGCAATTGAGATAGGTGTTGCACCAGGGACTAACTCGATACCAAACTCAACTTCCCTAGTTGGGGGCAATCTGGGTTCTTCTAAAAACACATCCGGGTACTCACATACCACTGGTACTGACTCGATCTTCACTTCAGATACTTGAGTATTCAACACAAAAGTGAGACAAGCTTCTCACCCTTTTCTAAAATATCTTTTCGCAATTAAAGACGATATTACCACATGCAAGCTATCCGCTTCACCTGATTCAACCCTATGAACATCTCCACTTTCACATTTCAACTCAATAACTTTTCGTCCACAATCCATTACATCACCATGAGAAGTCAACCAGTCCATACCGAGGATTACATCAAATTCATCAAATGGCAATAACATAAGGTTAGCCGAAAAACAATGACCTCTAATTGTTAAGGGACAGTCTCTGCATACTTGGTCTACTAACACATGTTTGCTTAACGGGTTAGACACTTTTACCACAATTTCAATGGACTCGACTAGCATATTCATACTGGGTATCAATTTTATACAAATATAGGAATGGGTAGACCCCGGATCAATCAATGCAACAACAGGTGTATCATGGATAGAAAAGGTGCCCGTAATCACATCAGGAGACGTAGCCTCTTCAAAGGTGCGAATGGCATAAGTCCTTGCAGGCGCTCTGCCCTCGGACATCAAAGTAGCATCTCTAGGTGCATCTCTACTACTAGCCCCACTTCCCAGGTTCTTATGTGGTCTACCCCTCGGAGGAGCGTTACCCGATCTCACACCTGATCCTTATCTTTCTCGACCATCTCCAGATAGCTATGAATAAAATGGTCCAGCGACCCACATTTGAAATAGCCTCTTCCATTATCTCAGCACTCACCAAAATGACGTCTACCAAACTGTGAACACTCTGGTCTGTTTGGTTGAGCACTACCAACACTCTTGATAGAAGTGGTTTGAGCTTTAGACATGCATGTTGCTTGTTCTTGTTTCTGTTCGAGAATCCTACTGAAGCATTTGATCGAGCAAGAAACTCTCTCGATCCCTTGGATGAGGTCTGGTATGATTTCCCCATCTGTCTTTTCTTTGAGTCACGAGACTCGATGTCAGCTCTTCTCTTCTCTTTAGGCAATTCTTCGGCCTTGCAAGCTCTCTCAACAAGTACCACAAACTCCCTCAACTCCAAGATACCAACTAATAGATGGATGTCTTTGTTCAGACCATCTTCAAACCTCTTGCACTTGGTGGCTTCTGTAGATACGCACTCCCACACATATTTGTTAAGCCTCACAAACTCGTGCTTGTACTCCGTCACTGTTATACAGTCTTGCTTCAGTTCAAGGAATTTTTTCCTCTTTTGATCAATAAAACTTTGGCTAATATACTTTTTACGGAACTCTTCCTGGAAGAATTCCCAAGTTACTCTCTCTCTCGGTACCACTGGCACTAGAGTTTTTCACTATTGGTAGGCTGAGTTTTGTAGAAGTGATACTACACACTACATGCACTCCTCTAGCATGCACGATATCTCATCAAATACTTTGATGGTATTTTCTAACCAAAACTCTGCTCTCTCCGATTCATCATCAACACTAGCTCAAAATTCCTCAGCCCCATGCTTTCGAATTTTGTCAACTAGAGGTTTCTCTCTCCTAACCATTTCTACTCCATAAGAAGCTATATTGGCAGGCTGTGGGATCGGAGGAGGTGGGGGAGGTGGAGTGTTTGGATTCGTAAGAATGAACTCCCAGTACCAAGCATCCATCATACGGAGGTAGGCTTCTCTAGCCCTTCTACCCTGACTCATTGTCATGGGCTACTTTCAACTGGCGTGGTCCCTTCAATGGGAGTCGGCGCATTACTTTCCACATCGTCCACTATAGCTCCGTCGAGATCCATTTACTATATAAAAACATGATTTATATTTGTCAAGAGTCATTACACTATCAATATACAACTATGGCATGTATAGCTAGACTCGAACTAGAGCTAGGTTAGTTCTAGAATTAACTAAACCATAGCTCTGATACCACTAAATGTAACATCCTTTACCCGAGTCCGAGGCTGGGACTGAGTACGAGTCATTACGAAAATTAAACACATGCATTCCAACATTTACAAATCATAAAAACTTGATTAAATTTAAAACTTTTCAACCTTTGTCTAGAATTCCTTATTACGGGCCTATGAAGCCCAAAACAAGCTTTAAGGACAATTCAGAACCAAACTGGGTCCTTTAAAGAACTCTGGAAATGGACTCTTGAAATAGGGGCACACGTCTGTGTGGCTTTCTTGACATGGCCCTGCTAAAGGCCCGTGCAGTTCACTCAGCCCAAACATATCGGGACACACCCGTGTCCCTAACCCATGTGGAATTAATTTTGAATTCGAACCTACAAGGGTTTTCACACGACCATGACACGCCCGTGTCTCAGCCTATGTCCAAAAACCTTGACATTCTGTTTCTAACATCAGCAACCATTTAAGGGCACACGGCCAAGGCACACGCCCGTGTGTTAAGCCGCGTGGTGAATTTAATTCCACATTTAAGGTGTAGATTTCACACGGCTGAGACACACGGTCGTGTTTCTGCCCGTGTGTTTACTACCATACATACTAAGTTGAAATTTTAATGGGCAAGGGACACACGGGCGGACAACATGCCCATGGGGCTGACCGTATATCGTACACGGCCTAGACACAAGCCCGTGTGTCTACCGATGTGGACAAAACAAGGCTATCTACCAAGCCTTTTTGCCACCTTTACTTGCACCAACCTACACAACAACAAATATCTCCAATTCACACAACAATATAAGACTAAATCAACCATAACATGACAATTAAATGCAAACCTCATAACACTCTAACAACCAAGCATGCACTTGATCATTCATACATGTTTTTCATCTAGGGAAGCATCATCATTTGTAATTATCAATAATGAATATTAACCATTAACAACACCTTATACGAACAGAAAGTTTTCGTCCTAAGGCAACACAATTGGTAAGCTTAAAAATATGCACATAACAAAAAGACTCAATCCCTATACATGCCATACTCAAGATAATAAAACTAACTATACCAAAAGCTTTGAATGATAGTGTGAGCGATGCCTCCAACGTTCTTTGATCCACGGGATAATTTGGCGGCACTATAAGAAAATGAAAAGGAAAAGGATAAGCACAAAGCTTAGTAAGTTGCATGTAAATATCAAAATAACAACCATGTTACCACATGTGATCATACTCCCAATATATCATAACTCGCATAAAGAATAAATGTTCATAACACAACTTACTCAAGTTCATTCCTCGTGATTCATACAATAAAAATAAAGTTCATATAACATTAATTTCATATAAGTACCCGTACCACTCACCACGAGGTCATAAGTACTATATTTTAACATAAACCATAAATTTCCCGTTGAACCATTTGGAATACTACAAGATAATCACTAAGTCTCAAACATAGGGTACAATGCCGACGCCATGTTCCAAACATGGTCTTACACTGGATCTCATATCTAAGTCGATGCCATGTCCCAGATAGGTCTTATACTAACTTGCATAAGTTGAGGTCGATGCCATGTCCCAGACAAGTCTTATACTGGCTCTCATTTATCTGTATCGATGCCATATCCTAGACAGGTCTTACACTAACACACCTCAAGCCGATGCCATGTCCCAGAAAGGTTTTACACTAGCTTGCATATCTTGAGGCTGATGCCGTGTCCCAGAAAGGTCTTACATTGGCTCTCATCTATCGGTGCCGATGCCATGTCCCAAACAGGTCTTACTTTAGCACGCACATCACCCAAATGTCATGGCATGGATATCCAAATTATTCCTAAGGTTCAACCAAGAGTCTCTACTACATCGATTCTTATCATGAACATTCACAACAATAGTCCACAATTGATGTCATATTAGTTATACAATACATAAATACAGATAAGGTACATTATTTAAGTACAACTTACCTCAGTTCACAAAATGTAGGCGACTAATTGTATTTAATCCACTTGTTTGGCTTTTTCACGGTCTAGGCCTGGATTGCGTATTTCTTGATCTATAATAATAAAATTTCACCCATTTAATCATCATATTAATAAAAACATGCTACAATTCATAATTTGGCAAAATGACCATTTTGCCCTTAGACTTTACAAAAATTATGAATTTGCCTTTAGGCTCGTAAATCAATTTTTATCGAGTTTCCTTATTAACCAAGCCTAGTCGAACTCTTTTATACCTATTACAACTCACAATTTCAAACATTTCACACAATTACTGCCTGTTTTACAAGCTTTACAAAATAGCCAATTTAGGTATTTTCATGAAAACCCCTTTCACAAAAGTTGTTTATTTAACAACCATGATTCATTTTCTTCCATGAAAATTCAGCAAAAAAAACATGAAAAATCTCATGTAAAATCCCTAGTCTCTCAACCATTTTGCAACATAGTCCCCCCATTAGTTAGCTTAAGCTATAAGGGCTCCAAAAATACAAAAATCATTAAGAAATACCACCAACATCACTTACTTGCAAGGGTGAAGAGTTGCTAAAATTTCAAGCTTCTAAAACCCTTATTTTGCTAAAAATTTCGGTGGAGAGGAGGAAGATGAAAGGTGATATCCTTTTCTCTTTATTTTATTTTATTTTATTTCAAGTCAAATTAGTTACCAAATTTCACCTAACCTTTGACCATTTCATTTTCTTTGTCTCTATGGCCGGCCACCCTTATTAGAATGGGTCTATTTTCCCTCTAAAGACCCCTAATTATTATTCTCTAACTATTTAACACCATTTGCTAGGAAAACAAAACTTTTACCATTTATACGATTTAGTCCTTTTTCGCAATTAAGCTCACAATCACTAAAATTGATTCACCAAAATTTTCATGCACTCATATAATCATGCTACAATAAATAAAATAATATTAAAAATAATTTCTATGACCTCAGGTTAATGGTTCCAAAATCACTATTCTGACTAGGCCCAAAATCGGGTTGTTACACTATTAGCCATGTGAGGCACACAGCCTGTTCACATGGGCATGTGCCACTTGAAATGTTGAAATTTTTCTAAGTTTCAAAAACTTTAATATTATACTGATTTAGTCCCAAATGTATGATTTAAGCTTTATATGTTTGATTAAGTACATATTGAATGTGAATGAATGATAATTACTGAAATAAGACGACATTTGATAAATGATTTGTAACATCCTGAATTAGGGCCTAGTCAAAATAGTGGTTTTGAGACCACAAATCCAAAATAGAAATAATTATTTTATAATTATTATGGGGCCTATGGTATGATTGCATATTTGTGTGAAAATTGCATGAAGAAATTTTATTGATAAAGTGTCTAATTTGACATATACGACTAAATTGCAAATGTTGCAAAATGTGAGTTCTAGAAGCTTTAAGCATGAAACTGTCATGGATTATTAATTAGAGGTCCTCAAATAACAATTTTCTCAATTTCTATTTTTATGGACAAAAATGGGCATGAATAGGAAAAATTCGAAAGAAGGGCCTTAAGGGTTTTTTTCTCATATGGTTAATAAAAGAATAAAAAGGGAAAAATAAGTCAAAATTTTGTCCATCTTCTCCCACGTTGGCCGAAAATCTCAAGGGTTCCATAGCTAAAGTTCCTTCAACTTTCAAGCTCAATAGTAAGTGAATCCTAGCCCCGTTTTTAATTTTTTTATGTTTTTGAGATCTATGAAGCATGAACTAGCTACTTCTACCATTATTTTGAGCTAAGGTTCATGTTCAAAAACTATCCATGTGTGATATGCATGTATTTTGGTGTATAAAGGAGGAATATGAAAGTTTGATGCATGGTAAACATCTTTTTCTAAGTGATTTTTCATTAAAACACCAGAAAGGACTTGTTTGTAAAACATGTAAAAATAGGTATTAAAAATGTTATTTGATGAAAAATGTGGGCTGTTATAACAAGGAATATGAATCAGCTAGACTTGGGTAACAAAGAAATTGGACACATTTCATTTTACGAGCTTAGGGATAAAAGTGTAAATATGTGAAAGTTTAGGGGAAAAACTGTAATTTTTCCTAAGTATAGTTTTTGGACTAATTTGAATAATGTGATGATTAAATGAGCTTAATTTGCTATAATAGATTAAGAAAAATGGAGTCCAGACCTAGACCGAGGAAAGAACAAGATTTTGGACTAAATTGAATTAATTGTCCATATTTTGTACCGAGGTAAGTTCATGTGTAAATAATGCAATGTTGTATCATGTTTTAATGCTTTATTAATGTATGAATTTCTATGTTTAATTTTTATGGTGAGTGTATGAATGACATAATGGTTAATGAAAACAACTTCGTGAACGAGTTCGACAAAGATGTGACATCGAGAAAATCCCGTTTGAACCTTAGGAATAATTTAGGATACAATGTGACATGTCACTAGGAACTATGTGATTATAAGCTCATGAGATTATGTGTATGTGTGACTAGGTGAATCCGGGTGCTAGTCATGTACGTCCTACCGGAGGCTGGGTAGCCCGGCATGTGTTGTGGGTACCTGTCAGCTTGTGTGAGCAGCCTGAGTAGTTACGTCCTGACTGTCAGCTTGTGTGAGCAGGCCCGTGATTAGCTCGAGAGTGAGAAATGAGTGATTGTGAAATGAGGTAGCATGTGGCTACGTTTGAAGCACTATGTGCAAGTTTTCCGTGTATCCGATAGTATTCCGGGTGTTCAACAGGTAAACCTGTAAGTGATTCGACAAGTAAGTGAATGATGAGGAAATATGACAATGTGTTACGAGTTGGTATAGGTATGTACGAAAAACACATATAAATGAGCTCGGTATGTGATAAACTTTTGGTAAGGCTTGAAAATGTGTAAGTTATGTCTATGAATTTATGATGACACATATGTAATTTATGTTATGTAAATGGTATTTATATATATATGATTATGTTGCTATTTATTTGCATGTGAACATACTAAGTTTTATGCTTACTCCTTTCTCTTTTCCATTTCCTTATAGTATCGCCAAGCTAGCTCGGGGATCGAAGGACGTTGGAGACTCTATCACACTATCAATTGAACATTTGGGTATAGTTAGTCTCAACATTTTGAGTATGACATGTATAGGGACTTGGTCTTTGGTTAAATGTCATATTGGTCTAGCCAAATGTGTTGGATTATGGTAATATTTGATTCATTTTGTATATGGCCATGTGATATGGTTCATGTTGATTATTTGGGTTGTAACCCTAATTAATTATGCATGCATGTAATGTGTTATGCTTGATGTGGTTGCTTGTAGATGAAATGTGTAATGAATGGCATAAGTTCTAAATAAATGAATCGTGACTAATAAGTATGACCAAAGCTATGGTATAATTGAGTAAACTGGAAGTAGGTTTACCAAGATGAATAAATATGAAATTTGTGTGCATTGTCATATGAAAGCATGATAGATTGGATAGGAGATAGGTTGACATTGCAAAGTTATGGATTAATAATGTTTATGAGTAGTTAAGTAACTAAATATACTATGTTGCATGCCATTAAAAATGCATGAGTGAGTGAGCATTTAAGGGTGACAAATGGCTTGGAATATAGCCTCAAAGTTGTCCACACGGATAGACACATGGACGTGAGTCTAGACTGTGTGTGACACACGGTCTGCCCTATCGGCATGTGATTCGACAATGTATCCCCTGCACCCTAATTAATCCAAGATAGAATGCCCAGTAGTAAACACACGGGCAGAGACACGGGCATGTCTCCCTGCCGTGTGAAGGGCACGGCCTTAGGACATGGGCATGTGCCTAGGCCGTGTGAAGTGTGCACTTAATTTTGGAGTTTAATTCGCCACACGGTCTGAGCACACGGGCATGTGACTTGGTCATGTTACTCTTTGTGTTGATATTGTCACAAACAGAGAGTTACATGGGCATGTCCCAAGCCACACAGGCGTGTGTGACCACACGGTCTACCCACACAAGCGTGTGACCTTGTTTCATGAAAATTTTTCTAAGTTTTTCTAAAGTTCTCGAATTAGTTCCAAACTACCCCCGTTGTATGTTTTGGGCCTCGTAGGCCCATACAATGGACATTTTGCATGTGTTTGAATGGTTTTAAATTGAACAAATTTTTATGGTCGGTCATGTTTTTTGCTAGTGTTTTAAGCCCAATAATGCCTCGTATCCTGTCTCGGTGTCGGACACGGGTAAAGGGTGTTACATGATTGTTCTGAACTGAGTTACAAGTCTGGTAATACCTCTTAACCTATTCCGACGACGGTTATGGGTTAGGGGTGTTACACCATTCTACCTACATGGAATTCAATCAGAGATATTTCAAACATTTCCCTGCAATTCAACAAAATATTTCAAGCAATTCAAGTATCCAGAGAAAATTTTGACACGGGGGTTTTAAAACCCCAAAAAAACAATAGTCACCTAGGTCTGAGAGCTAATGAACCTATGCTCTGATACCACCAAATGTAGCACTCTATACTCAGCCCGTTCATCGAACCTGAATACTAGGATGCCACACCACCGTCTCACATTATATACAATATATCTAGACACTTTAAGAAGGAAACATCTTTTACCTTGGCATTCGCATAGTTTTTGACCAAACATATTCTTATTTATTGTTTATACATGCTGAACATACATCTCAAGGTCTTACAATAATAATTAAACATGCATAAAGTCTATTTAGCAAAATCTTAAAATTGACTACGTAGGTATCAATACTAGAACATGGGTATCGATATTTTCCTTGCATGGTATCAATACCGTACGGAAAACCAGCACCAAATCAACATCTATTACTCATTTAAAACCTGAAGTCTCAAAAATTATTGGTACCTTTTGAAAAGTATTGATTATTTTACCTCGAGTATTGATACTCGTGATAAGGTATCGAATACCAAATTAACATACTAACTTCTTGCACATCGAAATATCACAAAGATATCATTTTTAGAACATGAATATCGATACTGTTACTTCAGACAAAAAAATAAAACATTTTTAAGCATATAAGTCATTCCAACATGTACCAATTCATCATGCTATCATATCATCATCAAATAAACATCAAAACGACCATAAAAATAGTCTCAATGATCAAAAAATAAGTTTGAGTAATAATTAACGTAAAACGAAACAAATCTCATAAACTTAGGAACAAATAATCTATGGAAGCATCCAAACATCATGAAAAATATCAGTAAAACTCTACCATATTCCCTTGTTCCCAAAATGTAAACAAATAATAATAACACCTACAAAATAATAGAAACAGACTTGCTTGAATCACCCCTCAAAATCACACCACTCACACTGAGACACTACTAATCTACAAGGGTTTAAAATGAGTCAGTGAGCTTAAAAAGCTAAGTGGATCCCTAGAACAACTACCATGCAGATAATTCATCAAGAATTAATGAGACAACCGTATATCATAACCTCAATAGTTCCAACCCTATTGTCATATTATACATACCCATGCATTATTTACTAGTTCATTTACGTGGTAATTATATTAACTTTTAAGAATGTATGATGTAACACCCCTAACTCGTATCTGTCGCCAGATTAGGGTTCAAAGCGTTATCGAACTAACAGAACATTACACATACATTTCATACATCATTGCAAACATATTAAAATACATTGATTTGCATATGTATCTTCCCTTAATCGAGCCCCTGAGGCGCTAAAAATACCTTAGAAACAATTCGGGACCAAATTGGAAACATTTGGAAAGTTCAAGAAAAAGTTAGAAAAATTTGATTGCAGAGCCACACGACGTGTGGCCAAGCCGTGTGCCTCACACGGCTGAGACACATACTTGTGTCTCGAATCGTGTAACCTTCAAAATAGGGACACATGGTCATGTCTGAGCCCGTGTCCTCACCCGTGTAACTCTCTGAGTAAGGTCACACTGTCGTGTCACACGCCTGTGTGTCAAGTCGTATAACTCTCAAAATAGCCCCACACGCCCGTGTGGCAGGCCGTGTAACTACCTAACTAGTATGCAACGGAACCTATAGGGGACACATAGCTGTGTCACCAGGCCGTCTAACTACCTAACTTGTATACAATGGAACTACAGGGAACACACAACTGTGTCACCAGGCCGGTGTCACCAGGCCGTGTGTCACATACGCCTAAGACACACATTTGTGTCTCATACTGTGTAGACCTAAAATGAACCTTAAACAATAAGTTTACCATTTCAAGCTTACTTGGATTCTAAGCAAATTATTTAACAACCAAAAGACCTATTCAAAGTGACATTAAACAAGCCAAAAATATGCCAAATCAACATACTAAGTGCCTAACCAATGTATCCTAATTGATACCACAAGTATATACAATTATACATTTAAATGAAACATCAATCATAGCTTTTCAAGTCATCAAATCTATCATCTAACCAATTTACTAAACCTAAGCATCACATACACAACATTCTCTATCACATATCATTTTTTACATCAACACATTTAGCTAATTCGGATATATCACATAATTTACATGTATTATAAAGGATAAAAATATACATTCAAACCATACTTAAAGATTTACATTTTCAAAATATAGGTAATAACATTCAAGCCTATTACATGCCATATAATCTGAAATGAACGTTCCAAAAACTTTCGAGATTTAGGGATAGTGTGACTTGAGTGTCGATCCGATCGTCCAATATTCTGAGTATCTACAAGAACAATAAATAACATAAGTAAGCTCAATGAAGCTTAGTAAGTTTGATGAATTAAAATGATAAATTTACCGAAGTAAGTATAACAATTAAAATAATAATAATTCAACTATGAATGTTTCCTGTCATCCACAACCTCAACCGTTAAATCACAAAAGTTTAATTCAATACTAAAATATATATAGCAATTCCATCAAATAATAAAACAAGTTATCTTACTGATATTTGCAATTTGATGAATGACTTATGGATAAGAGTACATCGATAATCCAACCAAAACACACCAAATGCTCACCGAAAACACGCCAAAGCTCGCAAAAGCTAATCCCTCCGAAACACACCAAAACATAGAGTATAAAGTGAGAGTTCGCAATAAATTTTGAACCTCAAGTTACTCGGGAAATACATATATGTATCACTCCATAACCATCTCCACTCCAATTCCCCATAACATACCATATCTCGATTGTACTCTATCCCACATTTAATCCAATCCAAACATCAAATTCAATAACATTTCTCAAATAATCTTTCATTATCAACAGTTGAATATATCTATCGTACCATACTATACTATTCAACAATTGATATAGATGTTAAATTTTAACCCATACAAACTTACTTGGAGTGAATTATAGTAGTTAGAGAAGTTTAGGGACTATTCCACAATTTTTTCTTTTCCACGAGTATCTACGGAATCTTGATCTAAAATGTAAAATTTCTCAATTATCAGCTTACATTTCACATTTCAATCCATTTTACTATTAATACCCTTTTTGTAATGTCCCAAAATTTGAGAATTTAATTGAGAGATTTTGTAGTAATTAATTTCTGTATCTATGGCTCTATGTTCTGCTATCGTGTTTAAGGTCTGAAGTTTGAGTCACATCATTAAAATTTTTGTTATTTTAAAAGAAAACCTTAATCATGCATTATATAATCAAGTTCAATTCGGTGTAAACTTATGTCAAGATTGAGCTATTAGTTCACTGGTTAAGCATCTGTATTTCGTTAGGTCCCGTGTTTGAATTTTGAAGTATGAGATAAGGAACATCTTTGCTAAGTGTCAGAAGTTTGATGGGAAGGTATTAGAATTTTAAATTGCCATCTCCTTCTTTTTTATCTTTTATCTTTTTTTTTCTATCGTTCTTCCTTTCAATTTTTCTTTTTCAATTCTTTTATTTTTGCTTCATTCTAATTGTAGTCTTAAGTAAATATGGTATAGTTGAAGTTATACGCTATAAATCACATCGACAGAAAGGCTATTGAGTAACTCACTGTCAATTCATCTGTTTTCACGATTTTCCCCTTTGTTATTCGTAACTTGCTCTAAATCGAATGTTTTAATGTATTATGAGAATATTTTATAGACGATGGCTTATTTTACTACTAGGAGAAAGTATCAAGGGTAGCAAATAGTGGCACACCAATTCCAGTGATCGTCGTTGAGATTTCGGTAAGTATTAGTCTTTTGAAAGTTTCGTGTTGTAACTTTTGACATAGTGTAATCGGGAATTATTGTCAGTTAACTAGTTTAATTGTGTAATTGGATGGTTGTGTTAGGCTTTGGAAGTCCCTTAGGTTGTTTCTGCATCAAAACTACTTCAGGTGGGTACTGAAAACCCTTAATTTTGTGAATATTGGATGCCAAAAAATGTGGCTGTCAACACCACACAACTAGGGACATGGCCTGTGCCTAGTCGTGTGAGCCACACGGCCATGTGCCAAGCAGAGTGGTTGACCGTGTAACACACTGTTCATTAAATTTGGGCCACACATGCAAGGGACACAGGTGTGTGTCCAGGTCGTGTTCGGCCGTGCTAGTCAGGGTTCACATAGGCAATGGACACGGACGTGTGTCTAGGTCGTGTAATTCACAATTTTTTTATTTAGGACCACATGGCCAAGGACATGGGCGTGTGCCCAAGCTATGTGAGACACATGGGCAAAGACATTGGCATGTGTCCAAGCCGTGTGAGGCATACAAGCAAGGGCATGGGTGTGTATCCAAGCCTATAACTCACTGTTTACGTTTTAGAACCACATTGGCACAGGACATGGGTGTGTGTTTAGGCCATGTGAGGCACGTGGGCAAGGACATGGGGGTGTATCTAGCCCGTGTGAGCCATATGAGTAAGGACATATGCGTGTGTCTAGGTCGTGTGGCATATAAATAGGGTCTAAATCTTATTTTTGAGGTTGTGAGTGTTGTCCAACACTAACACTGACCTCCCCAATGTATGAATGATATTAATTTGATTGTATGAGGACTCTCTAATTCTCTATGATCGAAAAATGTATAACTTCACTATATATGTACTGTGTTGGCTACTTCTGACACTAAACTGCATTATCTATTTGTGAAGTGAATTAGAATGACTAAACACATGTTATGGATATTTGTACTCCGTATTTGAATGGGTTGGGGTATTGTGAAGAATGAAGTAATATGTTTTGAATTAGTGGCTAAGTCACGATGTGAATAAATATGAATCTGGCGCTTTGTCGCATTTTTGATCTAGCAACTAAGCTCCGTCTCTATAAACATGTTAGACAGACACTATATGGTGTGAAGGGTTGGTTTGGCAATGAACGCCCTTAATGGTGTGTTGGGATGACAAAAGATGGTGTGCAACGGATTAGGTTAGGAATAACTATATATGAATCTGATATGTTCTGTATAAGAAATTGAAATTGCTTCTGCATATGTAACTGATCTATTCTGTTTCTGAACTGAAATTGCTTCTGTTACTTAAACAAATCTTGGGATTTAGAAATTGTCTTATAAATGGGTTCCAATTGAATGAACGTGTTTTATGCACTGAGTTCACAACTCATTTTGTTACTGGTTGGATTTCAGGTGGTTTTCAGACTTGAACAGGTCGGCACTACAGGAGCTCGGTCAAGCTTTTATCTTTTCTTTAAATACTACTATTAGGAATTTCAGTATTCTAAGATATTATGATGTTTGGGATGATTATACACTTAGTTTTTGTGAAGGATATTACTTGATGAATAGTTCTTTTTTATTACTTTATAAAGGTGGTATTCTTAATATCGATGAGGTAACTCTCTGGACTTGGTCTGGATGTCCAGGTTGGGTTTAGGATGTTACATTTAGTGGTATCAAAGTCAGGTTTGTCAACACTCGGACTATGTTTGGGCTTATAATGTGTGACAAAAAGTTGTTAAATGAGAATATGATATCTGAGTCAATTTGAAAACTAAAATACTAGTAAATAACTGAGCCTCCGACGCTGAAGCCGTAAGTATTTATGTTTTATTATCATGATTGTATTACCTGAATTGTTATCTAGTTAATTGCTTAGATGTGAGATAGTGAGATTATTCTATTGGAAGCCTGAACTGATCTGTGCACTCTGACCTTGTAGATAGATTGCTAAAATGAGTTCTCACGGTAGTCTTGAACGTGGAACTCATGGGCGTCAAGAACGCCAAGGAAGAGCTCGAGTAGATTCATCCTCTATGGGTAGTATGCCTAACTTAGAGACCAATGAAACAGTTGGTACTTCCACTACTGAGACAGAATCCCAAACTTCGACGACTGGGGACGACGCACTGTCCAAGCCATGATTCGAGCATTAGAGATGGTCGCTAGGATTTATTCTAGATTATAAGGCCGAGAGTCGATTATTGAACGACTCTGGTCGAATGGGGCTAAATTGTTCAGAGGTGTCATAGGAGTTGCTCTTACTTTTGCTGAGTATTGGCTCGAGGCTACCAAGCGTATTATGACCGACCTTGATTACACTCCCACTCAAAAATTAAAGGGTGTTGTGTCCCTACTTTGATACGAAGCTTATCAATGGTGGCTAACGGTAGAGCAAGGTGTCAAGCCCGAATAGGTTAACTGGGATTATTTCAATAATACCTTCCAAACCAAGTAGGTGGCGGCAAGTTATGTAAAGGCTCGCCAATAGGAGTTTATGAGTCTAGTTCAGGGCGACCGATCTGTGGCTGACTATGAAGCCGAGTTTTTACTACTGAGTAGGTATGCATGGGCACTAGTAGCATCTGACTATGATAAGTATGTGAGGTTTGAGGAAGGATTAAGATATTATCTACGGGTTCTGATAGCTCCTTAGACAGGGCAAGATTTTTTGGTTTTGGTTGATAAAGCAAAGATAGTGGAAGAGGTAAAGCACAATGGACATGAGCAGCATGACCGGAGAGGGATCAGAGTAAAATTAAGAGGGATTTGGGTCCCTCTAATTCTTGACAGCGCCCTAAGAAACAACGGAGATTTGATAGGCCCATAAGGTTCGAAGCACCAACTGTAGTGATTGATATTTAGCTTTACAATGATTGTGGGAAATGCCATCCGGGCTAGTTTTGGAGGAAGCTGGGAGCGTGCCTCCATTACAAGTTAGTGGAGCATTGGGTTAGGGATTGTTCTTGCCGACCAGATTAGGTGCCAACTACGGTACAAACTCTGGGTCCGGGTTCTGTTCAGCCTCCGAGAGTGGTTCAGCAACTACCTAGGGGTTGTGGTATTGGTAGGGGGTAATGGTTTAGGGGAGAGGATAGAGAGCACCAGGTAGAGGTACAAGTCAGACCAAGGCTCGTCAGCCGACACTGGTTTATGTAGCGACACCGTGAGGATAGTGATAATGTTGATGTCATTGTAGGTACATTCTTTTTTCATCTTGTTCTGTACTATGCTTTCTTTGATATTGGATCTACTCATTCGTCTATAGTTAGTGTTGTTTCTACAAATCTGGGTTTAACTACTGAAAATACTATTAGAGAGTTTTCTGTGATAAGTCTTTTGGGTTAGTCAATTCGAGTTGATAGAGTATACAGATGGGTACCCTTAGAGATCTAAAGTATGGTGTTTCCAACTGATGTAATAGAGTTACCCTTTAAAGAGTTTGATTTGATCTTGGGAATGGATTGGTTTGTATAATATAGGGTTAGTCTAGATTGTGTAATTAAGAGAGTTACTTTGAGAACGAATGAGAATGACGAGGTGGTTATGGTTGATGAGTGTCGAGATTACCTCTCTAATGTAATTCTCGCTCTTTTGGCTGACAAGTTAGTCCGAAAGGGGTGTAAGACATACCATGCCATCATATCTGATTCTATTCTTGCAAAGCTTTCTATAGGAAATATTCACACTGAGGGAATTACCGAATGTCTTCCCTGAGGAATTGCCCGAAGTACCTTTGGACAGAGAGGTGGAGTTCAGTATTGATCTGTTACCAGGTACTACTCCTGTCTCCATTGCACCCTACCGAATGGCATTGAAGGAGCTGGCCGAGCTAAAAGCGCAGTTCAGGAACTTCTTAATAGGGGGTTCATCTGACTAAATGTGTCTCTGTGGGGGGCAACAGTGTTATTTGTTAAAAAGAAAGACATATCAATGAGAATGTGCACAGATTATCTACTGTTGAACAAGTTGACAATCAAGAATAAGTACCCGTTATCGAGGATTGACGACTTGTTTGACCAATTTTGAGGGGCAATTGGTTTCTCCAAGATTGATCTGTGCTCTGGTTACCATCAGCTCAAGGTCAAAGAGACTGATGCCTTTAAGACTTGTTATGGTTATTACGAGTTCCTGATAATGCCTTTTAGCTTGATAAATGCCCCGATGGCATTTATAGATTTAATGAATTGGGTGTTCCAACCGTACTTGAACCAATTTGTAGTGGTTTCTATCGATGACATCCTAATTTATTCTAAAACTGAAACTGATCATGATAATCACCTACGTATTGTACTTCAAATACTATGAGAAAGACAGTTGTATGCATAGTTCAGTAAGTGCGAATTTTGGTTACAAGAAGTTGCTTTTTTGGGTCATATGGTAACCATAGAATGGATCCAAGTTGATCAGAAGAAAATAGAAGTTATAGTTGAGTGGAAGCAATCGAAAAATGTATTTGAGCTTCGGTTACTACCGAAGGTTCGTCAAGGGATTTTCTCTAATTGCATCACCTCTGAAGAAGTTACTACGTAAGAATGCTCCATTTGTGTGGTCTAAGGCACAACGGTCTAGTTTTGTAAGCTCAAGTCCATTTTGACACAAGCTCTTGTTCTAGTTTAATCAGAATCGGGTCGGGAGTTAGTAGTATACAGTAATGCATCACATGTCGGGTTAGAATGTGTTCTGATGCAAAATGGTAAAGTGGTTGCTTACGTGTCGTGACAACTTAAGACACACGAGGGTAACTACCCTACACATGATCTTGAGTTGGATGTGGCCGTGTTTGCTCTAAAGATCTGAAGGCACTATTTGTATGGTGAAAAATGCATCATTTACACTGATCACAAGAGCCTCAAATATTTATTAACTCAAAAGGAGTTAAACCATTGTCAACGTAGGTGGGTTGAGTTATTTAAGGATTATGATTGCACGATAGAGTACCATTCGAGTAAGGCTAATATGGTAGCTAATGCCCTTAGACATACAATGATGTTACCTCATTTGAGTTTAGTTGAGGATGGAGGACTCTTAGCTAAATTATAAGTCAAATGAACTTAGGTCGAGCAGATTCATGCTAAACAATTGAGTGATAAGTCTTTAGTCCAGCGATTGTAATAGGTCATTTCGAATGAAACTTCCAAATTCAGTTTGAACAGTGACAAAATTCTGTGCTTCAGAGGTCAAATTTGTGTGCGTAATGATAGGGAGTTGAGGGAATTGATCCTATAGGAGGCGCATAGTAGTCCATATGTTATACACCTTGGTGGAAATTAAATGTATCGGGACCTTCGAGAACTCTATTGGTAGCCCGGATTGAAATGGGAAATGGTGGCTTTTGTGTCCCACTGTCTGACGTGCCAAAAGGTTAAGGCTGAACATCAGTTGCCCTCAGGTTTGCTTCAGCCAGTTAAGATCTTCAGTGGAAGTGGGAACTTGTAACGATGAATTTTTTTAGTGGGTTGCCTTTAACCCCAGCTACAAAAGATTCAGTTTGGGTTATCATTGATTGGTTGACCAAATTTACTCAGTTTATTCCTATTAGAATAGATTATTCACTGTAGAAGTTAGCTAAGCTGTATATTGCTAAAATTTTGAGACTACACGGGATTCCAATCTCAATTATCTCTGATGGAGATCCGCAATTCATATCTCGATTCTGGAAGAAACTTCATGAGGATTTAGGCACCCTATTTAATTTTAGCATTGTGTATCATCCTCAGACCGACAGACAATTTGAGCGAGTCATTTAGATTTTAGAGGATATGCTTCGAGGTTGTGTAATAGATTTCTAGGGTAGTTGGGAAGATTACCTACCATTGGCTGAGTTTGTGTACAATAACAGCTTCTAGTCTAGTATTCAAATGGCACACTACGAGGCTTTGTATGGTCATAGGTGTTGCACTCCCTTGTGTTGGACTGAGTTAAGTGAACATCAATTTTTGGGCCTCGAGCTAGTGTCTGAAACTGATAATACTATCAAGTTGATCCATGACCATTTTAAAGCTGCTTCTGATTGATAGAAATTTTATACAAATCTAAAGAAAAAAGACATTGAGTTTTTTGTTGGTGACCTGGTGTTCCTGAAAGTGTCTCCGTGGAAAAAGGTTCTCTGATTTGGACGCAAGGGCAAACTGAGCTTGAGGTTCATTAGACCTTACTGCATTCTAAAACATTTCAGACTCATAGCGTATCAACTAGAATTACTGTTAGGAGTAGAGCATATTCATGATGTATTTCACGTCTCGATGCTGAGACGGTATCGGTCTGATCTGTCGCACATTGTTCTTGTCGACGAAATCCAGTTGCGACCTAATTTAATGTTTGAGGAGAAACCTATTCAAATTATAGATCATGATGTTAAAGTGTTGAGGAAGAAAACTGTTCCTCTAATTAAGGTGTTGTGGTGAAATCACGGCACTAAGGAAGCTATTTAAGAACATGAAGCTTTGATTAGGCAACAATACCCGTAGCTATTTGAGTCAAGTAAATTTTGAGGCTAAAATTTCTTTTAGGGGTAGAGAGTTCTAACGCCCAAAATTTGAGAATTTAATTTTGAGGTTCTGCAGTAATTAATTTTTGTATTTGTGGCTCTATGTTCTGCAATCATGTTTAAGGTTAAGAGCTTGAATCGCATCGTTAAAAGTTTTGTATTTAAAAAGTAGCCCTTAATCATACATTATATAGTTAAGTTCAATTTGATGTAAACTTATGTCAAGATTGAGTCTGCTGGTTCACTAGTTAAGCATCTGTATTTTGTTAGGTCCTGTGTTCAAATTATAGAGTACACAATTCGAACATTTTTGCTAAGTGTCAAAAGTCTGATAGGAAGTTATTAGAATTTTAAATTGCCATCTCCTTCTTTTTAATCTTTTTTCTTTTTTTTTTCTTTTTCAATTCTTTTATTTTTGCTTTATTTTGATTATGGTCGTAAGTAAATACGGTCTAGTTGAAGTTATACGATGTAAATCACATCGATTGAAAGGCTTTTGAGTAAGTCGCTGTCAATTCATCTGTTTTCACAGTTTTCCCCTTTGTTCTTCATAACTTGCTCTGAATTGGGTGTTTGAATGTATTATGATAATCTTTGATAGACAATGGTTTGTTTTACTATTAGGTGGAAGTATCGGGGTAGGGAATAGTGACACACCAATTCCAACGATCTTCATTGAGATTTCGTTAAGTATTAGTTCCATTGAAGGTTTTGTGTCGAAACTTTCAACATAGCATAATCGGGAATTGTTGCCAGTTAATTGATTTTATTATGTAATCGGATGGTTGTGTCAGGCTTTAGAAGTCCTTTATGTTGTTTCTGTGACAGCCCAAAGTTGACCCTAGTCGGGAAGTAGTTTCGGGACCGCTAAACCGAGTCACCGAAATGTTTGAATGTGATACTTATTGTCTAGAATATGTAATTATGAATGTGTGAAAATTTCAAGCTTCAATTTGGTTGATTTCATGTGAATTTAGTCAATAGGACTTATGTGAGAAAATTCTAAAATGTGATAGGTCAATGTGTGAGGACCTATTAGTGCATGTGGACAAAGGGGGGGAGTTGCATGTCAAATTCCCCCCTAATGAGTAGTGGCCGGCCATGACAAGGAATGATAGGCAAAACATGTCATGAAACATGTTTTGTTAATGGAAGAATAAAATAAGGAGTATGGGTAATAAAGAAATGGAAACAAAAGAAAAAAAATGTGTGGTTGCCCCCCCATTGCCGTGAGCTAAAGAGAAGAAAAGAAAAAAATTTGTGTTCATCCTTTCTCACCTTCATTTAGCCTAAATTAGAAAGAAAAACAAAGAAAAAAATTTCTCATCCTTTGGTTCATCCTTGGCCAAAAATTTTAAGGAGGAAAGAAGAAGAAAGGTGAAGAGATTCGGCCATGCATGTAGCTAGGCTAAGGTATGTTTGATGATGTTCCATGAGATGCATGCATGTTTTAGTTGTTAGCTTGAGTTCTACCTAGCCCATGGTCTAAATCTTGCTATGTGATGGAAATGGCACTTGACCATGGATGCATCATTCTTGGTTGACGTTTGATGTTGTGGTGATGAGGCAAGAGGATGAGTTAAGATTCGGCCTAGGTGGAGGTTGTGTTAATGCCATTGCATGCAAAATATGAAGCTTGTTAATGATGCATGTGATGATGGCTTGATGATTCTTGAACCTCCTTTTTAGCATTTTTGTGTGAGCACATATGTGCATTGGTTGCTAAATGGAGGAGAATCGGCTAGCAAGATGTGTGCTAAGGCCGAATGTAACTTTGCATGTTAATGAGCAATGCATGTGTTAAATTGATGAAAAGGGGGAGGATGCTTTATTAGTGTGTATATGTGTGTATTAAGTGTTGAAATCGACCCCAAAAATAGACATGCATATTCGGCCAAGGGGAAAGAAATTTAGCTAATATGTTGTGTTGATGCACGATTTTTGCATGTTTGAGACTTTAATGTCTAATGTATAAATATGGGCTAAGTGCCTTGTGTTCATCTTTTTGACGCCTAAATGATGAAATCAATTTATTTGTTTGATTAAGCTCAAGAGCAAAGGGGAAATAAATCCGATAAAGGGAAGGAAAAAGTGGTTGAATAGCTAGCGGAATCGTTCAACAACACCCGAGGTAAGTTCTTGAGTAAGAGAGCTTAAATTACGATGTGATTAAATCATGCTCTATGTGAGGCTATTGAGCCGAATGTGCAAGGATGATATGTGCCTTGTGTTTGAGTTTCGCAAATGAAAATGAAATATGAATGTGCCATGAATTATTGTTAGATATGCATGATTAATTGAATGCTGTCCGGGCTAAGTCCCGAAGGCTTTGTGCTAAGTGAATATATCCGGACTAAGATCCGAAGGCCTTTGTGCGAGATACGAAATCCGGGTTAAGTCCCGAAGGCATTCGTGCGAGTTATTAAATCCGGGTTAAGTCCCGAAGGCATTCGTGCGAGTTGTTAAATCCGGGTTATGTTCCGAAGGCATTGTGTGAGTTACTAAAACCGGGCTATGTTTCGAAGGCATTTGAACGAGGAGCTATATCCGGTTAAATCCCGAAGGTACGTGATTTGGTAATGAATGAGCTTGCTGTAAAATTCCAGCGAATACTCGAAAAACATCCCAATATGGGGATATGTTACGTATGTGTTGAATTTAATCGAGCCCTTACAAATAAATGTTCGCTCAGTTGATAAACGAGCTACCGGCCTTCGGCCAAGTTAGTTTATTGTGTATGTACATAAGGGTTGTTAATGTTGCGAAGCAAGTTTGATATCGGTAAATTGCGTATTATGAAATATTCCGTTTAGCTAAATGTGTGCTATTCTTTGTGCATGCTAGAATTCCTTGCTCAAACTTACTAAGCATAAATTGCTTACTTGTTACATTGCTCCTCTGTTTTATAGATTTTTGGTTCTCCAGCTATCGGACTCGGGATCTTGAAGTCGAAGTCGCCCACACTATCAAAGGCTCTTTTGGGTACTATTTTGGTTGGATTTTGATATGGCATGTATAGGACTACCCATTGTTGTCTTTCGAGTACTTTATGAAATGTATAAGTGTACAGCCATGCGAAAATGGCTTGTAGAAGTGGAGTATGGCATTAGACCATTCGTATTTATGAATGTATAGATGGTTTCATGATGTAACTATAGTTGGAATGGAAGTGTTGAGCAAATGATCAGCCACTAGAATGGCTAAGTATGATCATATGTGGGCTTATGTATGACAAGGCCCTAGTTGGTCCATGAAACCCCAAATTAGGTAAGGTTTACTTTGAAAACAGAAGCTGATAGCAGCAGTGGTGTGGATTGGAAAAATCACAAGAATTCGTAGGAGTGGAATTAAATAGTGAATAAATTATGTAATCGAACCTTGATGAATCTACTTTCATATGGAAGTAACGAGACAATCATAGGAACAGTACAGTAAGAGATATTCGGGTTCTTGTGGAACAGGGCCAGAACAGTTTCTGGATTCCCTGTTCCGCCTTTGGAAATTCACTATAAATTGACCAGAGATATTTAGGGGTCATACCATATATGTATGGAATCCTCTCTGAGTCTAGTTTCTATAGAAACAAACGGCATCAGTATTGAAGCTCTGTGCAGAGAGATATCCAAGTCGTAATGGGAAAAGGTCAGTGTAGTCGACCCCTGTAACATGGGAGACTTTGACTAATAAACTGTACTAATTGGCCCGACCAAAAATTCTAGAAAAAAATACATAGGTGGGGACATGAGTCTAGTTTCAGGGAAAAATCACAAAACTGATTTTTGAGTTGTGAAACTCAAGATATGATTTTTGAAGCGACTAGTACTCAGACTGGGCAGTGTCTGGAAAAATTTTTCAAAGTTTGTTAACATCTCGTGTCCGACTCCGGTGTCGGTCTCGGGTTCGGGGTGTTTCATTTTATTGGTATCAGAGCTACGGTTTAGTCGATTCTAGGACTACCGTAATGTTTTGGGTCTAGCTATACATGCCATTTTATGTGATTACTTGATAGTGTGGTGATTTCTGACAATTGTAAATGTGTTTATTTATAGTAATGGATCCCGATCGTGACCGAGAGGTAGCTGATGATCTTGAGAGTGTAGCGCCTGCTCCCGCACAAGGGACAGTGCCGGCAAACTCTCAACCTAATGCTAGTAATCAGAATGATGAAGCTAGACAAGCATTCTATAGCATGATGAATGATTGGTTTAACCAACACATTCGAACTAATATGGCTGTTCCACAACCTCCATTCCCGACAAATACTACCCCCGCACCTACAATACCACCGGTAACGGACCAAATAAGGTCAAATAAGCCCCCAGTTGACAGAATCCGAAAACATGGGGCTACTGAATTTAAGGCTATGGATAGCGATGATGCCGAGCAAGCTGAATTTTGGCTGGACAACACTATCCAGGTACTCGATGAGCTATCTTGTACACCCGATGAATGCCTAAAGTGTGCTATCTCCTTGCTACGTGATTCTGCCTACTATTGGTGGAGTACTCTGACTTCTATTGTGCCCCGAGAGCAAGTAACTTGGGAGTTTTTCCAAACTGAGTTTCGGAAAAAGTATATCAGTCAGAGATTTGTTGATCAAAAACGGAAGGAATTTCTTGAGCTTAAGCAAGGCTCCATGTCGGTTACTGATTACGAGCAAAAATTTGTTAGACTTAGCAAATACGCTCGGGAATGTGTTTCGTCCGAAGCTATTATGTGTAAACGCTTCGAGGATGGGCTGAATGAAGATATAAAAATGTTCGTTGGCGTTCTTGAAATACGAGAGTTCGTGGTACTTGTTGAACGAGCTTGTAAAGCCGAAGAGCTTAGAAAAGAAAAGCAAAGAGTTGATGAGGGAACTGGAGAGTTTCGTAAAAGATCCTCGGGAAGGTCTCTTCAACAGACATCGAAGAGATTTCGAGATGATGCGGGCCAGTTTAGAGGCACTTTGGGCCTTTTTGGACGAGATCGTGATCGACCCCCTGTGGGTACACGAGGCACTTCGGTCGCCAGTGTTGGGAATGAACGTCGAGACAGGACGAAATGCCGATATTGCGGTAAATGGCATTCGGGGAGTTGTAGATTTCCTGACCGCTCCTGTTACAAGTGCGGATCGGTTGACCACTTCATTAAAGATTGCCCGAGGTTGTCTGAACAGAATGTAAATCAGAGTGGGAAATCGGGTGCTACCACTACTCGAGGTAGACCATCTGGAAATACGGGCAATGATGGTGGTGGTCAGAGAGGATCTAGAGATGATATAACCAGATCCGAAGCCCGTGCGCCTGCTAGAGCTTATGCTATATGTGCCCGCGAGGATGCTTCTTCGCCTGATGTTATTACCGGTACATTCACTCTCTTTGATACTAATGTAATTGCTTTGATTGACCCCGGTTCTACTCATTCTTACATATGTGAAACCTTAGCATCCAGTAAGACTTTACCTATTGAGTCTACTGAGTTCGTAATTCGGGTGTCAAATCCCTTGGGTCGTTACGTGCTTGTCGACAAAGTGTGTAAGAAATGTCCCCTGGAAATTCGAGGTTCCTGTTTTCCGGCGGACTTGATGCTTTTGCCGTTTGATGAATTTTATGTTATCCTTGGGTTGGATTGGTTGACCGCGCATGATGCGATTGTGAATTGCAAGAGCAAGACTATTGATTTGAGGTGCGCAAATAACGAAGTAGTCCGAATTGAGTCTGCGGACTTGGAGGGGATGCCAGCTGTAATATCAGCAATGTTGGCACAGAAATATGTAAGAAAAGGGTGCGAAGCATACCTTGCGTATGTACTTGGTGACAAAGAATTAGAAAAGAAACCCGAATCTGTGCCGGTGGTTTGTGAATACCCGGATGTTTTTCCGGAAGAATTACCGGGTTTACCACCTGTTCGGGAGGTAGAGTTTGGTATTGAGCTTGTACCTGGGACTACGCCGATTTCGATAGCTCCGTATCGTATGGCACCAACCGAGTTAAAGGAGTTGAAAGCTCAGTTGCAAGAACTGACGGATAGAGGTTTCGCTCGACCAAGTTTCTCACCTTGGGGTGCACCAGTATTGTTCGTGAAAAAGAAGGACGGAACCATGAGGTTGTGCATTGACTATCGTCAGCTGAATAAAGTGACGATAAAGAACAAATATCCGTTGCCGCGCATCGATGATTTGTTCGACCAACTGAAGGGAGCCTCAGTGTTCTCAAAAATAGATTTGAGATCGGGCTATTATCAGTTGCGAATCTGAGATTCAGATATTCCCAAAACTGCCTTCAGAACGAGATATGGTCACTACAAATTCTTAGTGATGCCGTTTGGGCTCACTAATGCCCCTGCAGTATTTATGGATTTGATGAATCGGATCTTCAGGCCGTATTTGGATCGGTTCGTAGTGGTGTTCATTGATGACATTTTGGTCTATTCAAGAGACGAGACCGAACATGCTGAGCATCTGAGGCTAGTGCTGCAAATTTTGCGGGATAAGCAGTTATATGCTAAGTTTAGTAAGTGTGAGTTCTGGTTAAGAGAGGTTAGCTTCTTGGGTCATGTGGTATCCGCGTCGGGTATTCGAGTTGACCCGAACAAAATTTCAGCCATACTTGACTGGAAACCTCCGAGAAATGTTACTGAAGTTCGAAGCTTTTTGGGGGCTCGCCGGTTATTACCGACGATTTGTGAAAGGTTTCTCGATGATAGCCACACCAATGACGAAGCTACTTCAAAAGGATGTTAAGTTCGAGTGGACGGAGAAATGTCAGAAAAGTTTCGACCAACTGAAAACTCATTTGACTGAAGCTCCAATTTTGGTGCAACCCGAATCAGGTAAAGAGTTTGTCATCTATAGTGACGCATCCCTACTTGGGTTGGGTTGCGTAGTGATGCAAGAAGGTCGAGTCGTGGCCTATGCGTCGAGACAATTGAAGCCACACGAGAGGAATTATCCGACCCATGATCTCGAACTAGCTGCCATCGTGTTTGCTTTAAAAATATGGCGACATTATCTGTTTGGTGAGAAGTGCCATGTATTTTCGGATCACAAAAGTCTCAAATATTTGATGACTCAACGAGACTTGAATCTGCGACAGAGACGTTGGCTTGAGTTGTTGAAAGTTTACGAGCTTGTCATTGATTACCACCCGGGAAAGGCTAACGTGGTTGCGGACGCCTTAAGCCGGAAGTCATTGTTTGCTTTACGAGCGATGAACGTGCATTTGTCTGTTCTACCAGACAGTGTGTTAGTAGCTGAATTAAAAGCTAAACCATTATTGACTCACCAAATTCGTGAAGCTCAGAAAGTCGATGATGAATTGGTTGCAAAACGGGCTAAGTGTTTTCCGAACGAGGAATCGGAGTTTCAAATTGATGATGATGATTGCTTGAGGTTCAGAAATCGTTTGTGTGTTCCAAGGAATTCGGAACTCATTTCGATGATTCTGAACGAAGCCCATTGTAGCCGAATGTCAATTCACCCGGGGAGTACGAAAATGTACAACGATTTGAAACGTCAATTTTGGTGGCATGGTATGAAACGGGACATCTCCGACTTTGTTTCGAGATGTTTAATATGTCAACAAGTGAAAGCGGAACATCAAGTGCCTTCAGGATTACTCCAGCCGATCATGATACCCGAGTGGAAATGGGATCGAGTCACAATGGACTTTGTGTCCGGACTGCCCTTGTCAGCAAGTAAGAAGGATGCGATATGGGTTATTGTTGATAGACTGACTAAGTCGGCTCATTTCATCCCCGTACGTACGGATTTTTCATTGGAGAAACTAGCTGAATTGTACGTTTATCAAATTGTGAGATTACACGGGGTACCTATTTCTATCGTGTCGGATAGAGATCCGAGATTCACCTCACGATTTTGGAAGAAATTGCAAGAAGCTCTGGGTACCAAGCTGCATTTTAGCACTGCTTTTCACCCCTAAACCGATGGTCAATCCAAGCGAATAATTCAGATACTTGAGGATATGTTGAGATGTTGCATCCTCGAGTTCAGTAGTTCATGGGAACGGTATTTACCTTTGATTGAATTCGCTTACAACAATAGTTTTCAATCAAGTATTAAGATGGCACCTTACGAGGCTTTGTACGGTCGTAAATGCCGTACACCATTGTTTTGGACCGAGCTCGGTGAAAGTAAAATTTTCGGAGTTGATTTGATTAAAGATGCTGAACAGAGAGTAAAGGTAATCCGTGAAAGTCTAAAGGTAGCCACGGATCGTCAGAAGTCGTACGCAGATTTGAAACGAAAAGACATCGAGTATCAGGTGGGAGACAAAGTGTTCCTTAAGGTTTCACCTTGGAAAAAGATACTCAGGTTCGGCCGTAAGGGCAAGTTGAGCCCAAGATTCATTGGGCCGTACGAAATCTCCGAACGAGTTGGTCTGGTCGCGTATAGATTGATTATGCCCCCGGAGCTTGGAAAGATTCATGACGTCTTTCATGTTTCGATGCTTCGACGCTATCGATCTGATCCATCGCAAATAATTAGCCCATCAGAGGTTGAAATTCAAGTCGACATGAGCTATGAAGAAGAACCGATGCGTATCCTAGCTCGTGAAGTGAAGGAGTTGCGAAACAAAAGAGTTCCGCTAGTAAAGGTGTTATGGCTCAAACACGGGATCAAGGAAGCTACTTGGGAGACCGAGAGCTCGATGAAAGAACGATACCCAAACCTATTTACCGGTAAGATTTTCGGGGACGAAAATTTCTTAAGTGGGGGAGAGTTGTGACAGCCCAAAGTTGACCCTAGTCGGGAAGTAGTTTCGGGACCGCTAAACCGAGTCACCGAAATGTTTGAATGTGATACTTATTGTCTAGAATATGTAATTATGAATGTGTGAAAATTTCAAGCTTCAATTTGGTTGATTTCATGTGAATTTAGTCAATAGGACTTATGTGAGAAAATTCTAAAATGTGATAGGTCAATGTGTGAGGACCTATTAGTGCATGTGGACAAAGGGGGGGACTTGCATGTCAAATTCCCCCTAATGAGTAGTGGCCGGCCATGACAAGGAATGATGGGCAAAACATGTCATGAAACATGTTTTGTTAATGGAAGAATAAAATAAGGAGTATGGGTAATAAAGAAATGGAAACAAAAGAAAAAAAATGTGTGGTTGCCCCCCATTGCCGTAAGCTAAAGAGAAGAAAAGAAAAAAATTTGTGTTCATCCTTTCTCACCTTCATTTAGCCTAAATTAGAAAGAAAAACAAAGAAAAAAATTTCTCATCCTTTGGTTCATCCTTGGCCAAAAATTTTAAGGAGGAAAGAAGAAGAAAGGTGAAGAGATTCGCCATGCATGTAGCTAGGCTAAGGTATGTTGATGATGTTCCATGAGATGCATGCATGTTTTAGTTGTTAGCTTGAGTTCTACCTAGCCCATGGTCTAAATCTTGCTATGTGATGGAAATGGCACTTGACCATGGATGCATCATTCTTGGTTGACGTTTGATGTTGTGGTGATGAGGCAAGAGGATGAGTTAAGATTCGGCCTAGGTGGAGGTTGTGTTAATGCCATTGCATGCAAAATATGAAGCTTGTTAATGATGCATGTGATGATGGCTTGATGATTCTTGAACCTCCTTTTTAGCATTTTTGTGTGAGCACATATGTGCATTGGTTGCTAAATGGAGGAGAATCGGCTAGCAAGATGTGTGCTAAGGCCGAATGTAACTTTGCATGTTAATGAGCAATGCATGTGTTAAATTGATGAAAAGGGGGAGGATGCTTTACTAGTGTGTATATGTGTGTATTAAGTGTTGAAATCGACCCCAAAAATAGACATGCATATTCGGCCAAGGGGAAAGAAATTTAGCTAATATGTTGTGTTGATGCACGATTTTTGCATGTTTGAGACTTTAATGTCTAATGTATAAATATGGGCTAAGTGCCTTGTGTTCATCTTTTTGATGCCTAAATGATGAAATCAATTTATTTGTTTGATTAAGCTCAAGAGCAAAGGGGAAATAAATCCGATAAAGGGAAGGAAAAAGTGGTTGAATAGCTAGCGGAATCGTTCAACAACACCCGAGGTAAGTTCTTGAGTAAGAGAGCTTAAATTACGATGTGATTAAATCATGCTCTATGTGAGGCTGTTGAGCCGAATGTGCAAGGATGATATGTGCCTTGTGTTTGAGTTTCGCAAATGAAAATGAAATATGAATGTGCCATGAATTATTGTTAGATATGCATGATTAATTGAATGCTGTCCGGGCTAAGTCCCGAAGGCTTTGTGCTAAGTGAATATATCCGGACTAAGATCCGAAGGCCTTTGTGCGAGATACGAAATCCGGGTTAAGTCCCGAAGGCATTCGTGCGAGTTATTAAATCCGGGTTAAGTCCCGAAGGCATTCGTGCGAGTTATTAAATCCGGGTTAAGTCCCGAAGGCATTCGTGCGAGTTGTTAAATCCGGGTTATGTCCCGAAGGCATTGTGTGAGTTACTAAAACCGGGCTATGTCCCGAAGGCATTTGAACGAGGAGCTATATCCAGTTAAATCCCGAAGGTACGTGATTTGGTAATGAATGAGCTTGCTGTAAAATTCCAGCGAATACTCGAAAAACATCCCAATATGGGATATGTTACGTATGTGTTGAATTTAATCGAGCCCTTACAAATAAATGTTCGCTCAGTTGATAAACGAGCTACCGGCCTTCGCCAAGTTAGTTTATTGTGTATGTACATAAGGGTTGTTAATGTTGCGAAGCAAGTTTGATATCGGTAAATTGCGTATTATGAAATATTCCGTTTAGCTAAATGCGTGCTATTCTTTGTGCATGCTAGAATTCCTTGCTCAACTTACTAAGCATATATTGCTTACCGTTACATTGCTCCTCTGTTTTATAGATTTTGGTTCTCCAGCTATCGGACTCGGGATCTTGAAGTCGAAGTCGCCCACACTATCAAAGGCTCTTTTGGGTACTATTTTGGTTGGATTTTGATATGGCATGTATAGGACTACCCATTGTTGTCTTTCGAGTACTTTATGAAATGTATAAGTGTACAGCCATGCGAAAATGGCTTGTAGAAGTGGAGTATGGCATTAGACCATTCGTATTTATGAATGTATAGATGGTTTCATGATGTAACTATAGTTGGAATGGAAGTGTTGAGCAAATGATCAGCCACTAGAATGGCTAAGTATGATCATATGTGGGCTTATGTATGACAAGGCCCTAGTTGGTCCATGAAACCCCAAATTAGGTAAGGTTTACTTTGAAAACAGAAGCTGATAGCAGCAGTGGTGTGGATTGGAAAAATCACAAGAATTCGTAGGAGTGGAATTAAACAGTACAGTAAGAGATAATCAGATTTTTGTGGGACAGGGCCAGAACGGTTTCTGGATTCCCTGCTCCGACTTTGGAAATTCATTATAAATTAACCAGAGATAATTAGGGGTCATACCATATATGTACAGATTCCTCTCTGAGTCTAGTTTCTATAGAAACAAACGGCATCAGTATTGAAGCTCTGTGCAGAGAGATATCCAAGTCGTAATGGGAAAAGGTCAGTGTAGTCGACCCCTGTAACATGGGAGAATTTGACAATAAACTGTACTAATTGGCCCGACCAAAAATTCTAGAAAAAAATACATAGGTGGGGACATGAGTCTAGTTTCAGGGAAAAATCACAAAACTGATTTTTGAGTTGTGAAACTCAAGATATGATTTTTGAAGCGACTAGTACTCAGACTGGGCAGTGTCTGGAAAAATTTTCAAAGTTTGTTAACATCTCGTGTCATCCGGTGTCGGT